>NW_026623712.1:210019-211256 GCF_030028575.1 Malurus melanocephalus | reverse complement strand
AAAAAAAAAGAGCATTTGGAAAAATGAAGAAAGGACTAAAACCTTGGATTTCTGCACACCTTCACGATTCTCCTCTGCAAGGGGGGGATTTTGGAAGGGGGGCAGAGGGGTGCTCAAATTGAGGAGGGGAGGGAGCCCACAGATGCAAGTACCCCTCTGGCAATAATAAAAATTCATTCAAGTGGGCTATGTCTCCATCTTCCATGTGCTGATTAGACTTAACAAGAGTGGAAACTTGTGTAGACCATATTTATGGTATTAACAAGCAGTTAAAAGATTTATCCTTCTTCTGATCAATATTGTTCGTGCCCGGTCCTTCCCCCCACCCCCGGGCCCTCCCCGAAGGCTGCAATGACAATCGCCTTCATACTTTTTCATCACCGATCGAGGTGGCAAAACCCCTTTGTAATTTTCATTAGCCCAGTAAACATGCAATTAACATGCAGCACTGTGGTTAACTTAATTCCTGTTTTAAGGCAAGGACAAGCAAGAAATGGAAGAGCGTTTGTTCCATTTGTCAAGTATGACACACTCCCTACCCTAACAGTTCCTTAAAATAAAAGCTCGGCTCCCCACCACCACGACCACCACCCCTCTTTCCAGAAACCCCCCACACTGATACACACACACACACAAAAAGGAGCAGGAATCCATTAGTTGGAGAGTATTCTCCTGCCAAAGGCGGTATAATGTATTCCAAATTTTCCCAAGCCCTCACTGTACCGGGGTCCCGTTCCCCCGACTGCCCCCCTCCCATCCCGGGGAAGGGGGCTGACTCGCTGATATTTCTCGTGGGTGAAAGATTCAGCCTTTTCCTAACCGTATTTTTTTTTTTTTAATAAAATAAAACTAAACGTGCTTCCCATGTCTAAAAGTTGCCATGTTTGTGAAGGAGGTGGGGAAAAATGTCTCCAAGGGTTTCAATTAGCAACAAATGATTATTGCAACGGATTTTTGGTAATGAAAAAATGTGGAGTACCTCTTTCGAGCTGGGATCTCAGGGGCAGTGAGAGAGAGAGAGAGGGGGAGAGKGAGAGAAGGAGAGAGAGAGAAAGAGATTGCTGATTAGCTCGGATTCTTTCCCAACTTGCTTTAGCGTGTGCTTGCGTTCCCTGCCGACCCTACACAGGACACTATATATTTTTTCCCCTTCGGTGCATGTGTTGATAGTTCAGCCTCCAGTTGTTTGCGGTTGGCTTTTTCTTTTCCTTTTCGTTCTTTTTTTTTTTTTTTTTTT
>NW_026623712.1:206173-208454 GCF_030028575.1 Malurus melanocephalus | reverse complement strand
CCCCAATCCCTTACCACTATCCCTTAAAAATACCTATTCGGCACAGCTCTCGCAGAAAACCTGATGCAGAAATCTTATAGTCCGGTCTAGGTGTGCCCAAGCCAATTAATTTTAAATCCTTAGGAATTAATCAGATTAAAATGTACAGAAGTTTCATTCTCGTATGCATACGTGAGCCAAAAGTCGTTTCCCTTTAAGAGATCCTTTTCTTTTAAAGTTGAATTTTAGGCAGATAAGAGACTTACACTAGGGGGCAGCCAGATACTGTACTTGCTCCAATCTTAAGCAATTTTTTTTCCTCTCTCACAGCATATGCTCTGATTTAGCACTGTAAATTTTTCAGAGGACCCAACTCTGACAGCCCCTGGTGATTTTCAAAGTACCACAAGCCAGTGGTTAAAAATTGCATTGACTTGGAAGTTCAGAGGCACACAATAGGAGCCACTTTCCCTATTCATGGAACTTCAGTGTGGTGGAAGAGAAAAACACACACATACTACATTGAGGGAGAAGAGGAATTCATTGAATTCTGTTAGACGTAACTGCTTTCCACTGAGTTCAGAGCGAAACTCGGTATTTGTTCGATGCTGTATTCATATTGCGATTTAATCTAGAAAGAATTRGAGGACTGTTAGGCAGCTTTCTGCCAGGAAAGCAGCTTCCCCCTCCTTCCTCCTCTCTTTTTGAAACCTAAAGATTTACACCGGCTCTATCCCCAACTCTATTTTAGCAAAATAAATCCTTCYACTCCCTCTCATTAAAATAAATTTACATCTGCAGTAAAATGGCAGGAGGGATGCGTTTGTTTATTTGGAAAACCAACACGGTCTCACTTTTAAACCAGAGCATTTCTATTGTCATTAGCCTCGGAGAAGGACAGTGGAGAATCTCCCCCTTCCTTGCGAGGCGCTCAGGTTTCGAGGATTATTTAGCGAAATTAGCTGCAGTTCATTTTTACATTCATCTGTTCTGTCTCAACCCACTCGCAGGGGTGTTTTCAAATAAATAGCAAAGCATCTAATGGTGCTAATAGATAGTTATATCGCTGCATCCCTCGAAGAGCAAATAGTTAATCTGGGGCATTCTTCATTAATGCTTGAGCAATCAGCGTATACGGCGGCTTTTAAGCGTATATCAATGGCTTTCCATTTTTACGATCATACGTTCAAACTATTAATATTGTGCGTCCTGTTAAAACCGCTTTCTCTTCTGATTTCTGCATTTGTTAGGACGGCGTTTATGTTTTTTCATATGGTGAATTAATCCTGTTTACTTTGTCAGATTCGAGACAGGAAAGGTTGGTGTTGGGTTGTGGTTTGGGTTTTGGCTTTTTTTTYTTCCTCAGGAAATTCAACATCAGCAACAATCTGTGACTATTCTGTATTTTGAACCCCCACCTTCTCCTACCCTCCCCGAAAGGTGACCTCCTCAGCCCTGGGTTATTTGGAAATCATAAGGCAGCTCCCCACATTTTATCCAGGAAAGATTCCTTTCCCCATTTCTGTCTTCCCATCCCCTCCTGGTCCCTGTTTCGGGTAAAGGTTATATTTTGCTCCGTGAGGATCAATGGGAACGCTGCAGCTTTGTCTTTGAAACTGAGCCGCAAAAACATCTTCGCCCGTGGGSTCTGAACACACCAGATTTCCTGGCAGGACACTCTCAAGTCGAGGTGCTTTTTACAACTTTCCAACCATCTCCGCACCTGCGGCTTTAGTATTATTTCTGCKGGCAGGAGTGGGTGGGCATGAGGCAACATGAAAAAAAAAAACCATGTGTGTGAGGAGGTGAGGGGCAATGAATCCCTTACAGAGTTGTGCCCAGGTCTGTGTCCCCGCGGCCGTGCTTGGTGACCGGCTCAGATGTGAGCGCTCATACACGCGTGTGTTCGCAGAGGAGGAATGGTCCGGCCGGGCGTTTATCTGGCTATGTTAACATGTTTTCTATTTYATCCCTCCGTCCCTTCGCTTGTTCGAGTGTCTTTTGGCCATTTTCACCGGGAGACGGACTCGAGTCCCCGCTCCGCTGGCCGGTAGCTCCATTCAGYGGGAAATAAACGCGTCCCCGTGCTTAACTCTGTTACCTGCTCGTGGTACAGCACGGAGGAAGTGTTACAGTGTCAGGGTACGTGTGGTCACGAAAGCCCCGAACCCGCAAAACCCCGAAATAAAGTTAAAGGGGTTCGGAGGAGCTGCGCCGTAGCGATGCCGAGCGAAAGGCGCGGGTGTCACGCTCTGCGGAGCGGCGTGCCGGGCTCTGGCGGTGTCTGCAGCGGAGCCGCCGT
>NW_026623712.1:198667-203866 GCF_030028575.1 Malurus melanocephalus | reverse complement strand
AGAGAGAGAGAGAGGGGAGGACAAAAAATAAAAAGACTGCTGCAAAGCTGATCTGAAAAGCAAAGCAAACAAACTTTGAAAATAAAGGGGGAACAGGAAGTTTGGCAACGGTGTCCAATAGATATGGCAATGGTAGTCGGTGCGTGGCGAGACCCCCAGGACGATGTGCCCGGAGCTCAGGGAACGCAGCCTTCGCAAGCCCCGCCGGTGCAGGGACCCCCGGCCGGGACCCCGCACACCCCACAGACCCCGGGGCCCGGGGGCCCTCCCAGTACGCCAGCCCAGACCAACCCGCCGAGCCAGCAGAACCAAGGAGACAAGCAGCAGCAGCAGCAGCACATTGAATGTGTGGTTTGTGGGGACAAGTCTAGTGGCAAACATTATGGCCAGTTTACCTGCGAGGGTTGCAAGAGTTTCTTCAAGCGGAGTGTAAGGAGGAATCTCAGCTACACTTGTCGTGCCAACAGGAACTGTCCCATTGACCAGCACCACCGCAATCAGTGTCAGTACTGCCGCCTCAAAAAATGCCTCAAAGTTGGCATGAGACGGGAAGGTATTGGGATTTCATTTGTTTTGCAATTTTTTTTTCACTCGCTGCGTTTTGGGGTTTGTTTGGTTTTTCCTTTTTTATTATTTTTAAATAATATATATAATTACTCTTAGTATTTTTAACCTCCCTCTCCAAACCCCAAACCCAACCAGAACCTTTCCTCACCCCCCCTCACCCCCCTCGAATAAACCATCCAGAAAGTTTCTCGTAATGAAAGAAAGCGGTGTTGGGGAGGGTGGGCAGGGAGGCAGGGGCTCTCGCATGCTTTCTCCTGCACTCGTAATTGATTTGTGTTTGTTTTGATTTTGCTGATGGAGGTTTATTGAAAGTGGATTTTTAGTTTCACGCTGCTTAGGAGCGAGATGATGATTCTGACGTGTGGTTACTTTTGCTTCGTGTTTCCTCCTGCATGCTCAGCCTTAGCCCCTGTCCCCCGAGCAGCCCTGTGTGTGTGTGTGTGTGTCTGTGCGTGTGTGTACACACACACACGGAGCCTCCCGAGATGCACACAAACACACACACACACACACCAATATATATACATATATATATGTATATTTATACATGCTCCAGCACCCTGCCTTAGATTGCAATTTTACACAGGCGGTTCAAATTACTATTACAATGGGACTCACCCTACCGAGGCTCTACAGCACTCCACTGTGGATTCCCGGCCGGATTTTTCCTCCTTTAAAAATATATATATATACACACACACACATGTCCACTCGTGTGTGTGTGTATACACACACTGCCGTGTGCTTGCTTTGCCTGGTTGTTACTGCCTCACTTTTCTCTTCTTCCTCTTATTTTCTTGTTCCTCCGGGAGAGGCAGGAAGGGGTAGAAGGGATGGGGTGGGGGGTGTAAGGAGCAGTCCAGAAGTAAGTGTGGGGTGCTCGGATCCCTGCAAGTGGAGTCTTTGTGATATAAAATTAGACGGGAAATGTGAGCCTGCAGTTTTCCAGTGCGTGCTCTGTGTCTGGACGCTGCTATGTAGGTTAAGGGTGAGGGGGCTTGGGACTCGCCGGGCTCCTCTCTTTGTGTTTCTGCAAGAGTAACTAACCTTGGAATACAGGCGATAACAAATATAAATCAAGCACATTTTTAGGCGTTCTCCCTGCTTGTCGTCTCTCTGCCTCTGAGCCCTTTTTCTCTCTCCTTTTTCTCTCGCTGTCASCGTGTAAATTTATTAACAAAATGAAAGGCCCACTTTCCATGGGCAGCGGGGGAAGGTGCCTTTGGATAAAGCTCTCAGCCTCACCAGGGGACCTGCCGGGGATGTTGTGGGGTGATTTCGCCTCCTTTGGTATTTTTTACGAGACGGGGGGACACATAATACCAGCAGCAACAATGTATTCAGTGGGCGAGAAACGCGTGTGGGACCAGAGCCGGGGATTTCGAACTGAAGTGTTTCTTCCTTCTCCCCTCCTCCCTCCCCATCCCGCTCCCCCAGCCTCAAATCAATGAGCTGTTTTAGGTGTAAGGGAGAAAAAACACACAAAGACGTATCCTGCATCTCTTGAAGGAGGGGGTGGCGGTGGAGGGGAGGGGGGAAATAACCGGACCGTGGTGTGTTTTGGGAAGTGAGGAGCCGGGCTCCCGCAGCAGCTCTGGCCGAGCCCACAGCGTCCCTTCAGCTTTTATTGTTGCTTTGACTTGACCCGAGAACTGCGGAGCCTTAGAGCGGGGCCGGGGCTGAACTCTGCCTGGGAAAATGCATGTTCCCCCTGAAGCTGGCCGGGTCCGGGGTCACACAGGCACGCACATGCACACAAAGCAGGGCTGTATTTGAACCGATGGTCGCAATTCAGATATTAATAGCTGTAGTTTCTTCTTTATTTACTGCAGCGGTCCAGAGGGGCAGAATGCCACCCACACAGCCAACTCATGGTCAGTTCGCCTTGACAAATGGGGACCCTCTCAACTGCCATTCCTACCTATCCGGATATATCTCCCTTCTTCTGAGAGCAGAGCCCTATCCCACCTCCCGCTTTGGCAGTCAGTGCATGCAACCCAACAACATCATGGGCATCGAGAACATTTGTGAACTGGCAGCTAGGATGCTCTTCAGCGCGGTGGAGTGGGCCAGGAATATCCCCTTCTTCCCAGACCTCCAGATCACAGACCAGGTGGCCCTCCTGAGGCTGACCTGGAGCGAGTTATTTGTCCTCAACGCTGCCCAGTGCTCCATGCCCCTCCACGTAGCTCCGCTCCTGGCAGCTGCTGG
This sequence comes from Malurus melanocephalus, assembly GCF_030028575.1. Classification (NCBI taxonomy): domain Eukaryota; kingdom Metazoa; phylum Chordata; class Aves; order Passeriformes; family Maluridae; genus Malurus; species Malurus melanocephalus. Next base: position 201,088 of record NW_026623712.1, on the reverse strand, counting down.
CCTCCACGCTTCGCCAATGTCTGCTGACCGAGTGGTCGCCTTTATGGACCACATACGAATCTTCCAAGAGCAAGTAGAAAAACTGAAAGCATTGCATGTCGACTCTGCAGAATATAGCTGTTTAAAGGCCATAGTCCTCTTCACCTCAGGTAGGCGGCATTTCTTTTGCTCCTTTTTTTTTTTTTTTTTCCTTCCCCGGGCCCCCCTCGAGAACTGTTTGCTCTTGCAAAGTGTTATTGCCTGCACCCCATCCYCGCTCCCTGCCCCCCGAGAACCAGCGCGGTCTCTTTTCCTTTTAGGAAAACGGTGCCCTGTGCTCTCCCCTTCAGGGCCTCGGATCCGAGCATCCCATCTTCCAGGGAGTGCAAATCAGAAAAAAATACAATCAAAATAAAATACACACACATGCAAATTTTAATTTTTTTTTAAAGAAAAAAAAAAAAACAAACCACAGCCAAAATACACCCCAACCCTAGTTGAATAATGCTGGGGACTGGGAAAGAAGGGGCCTGGGAAGAGGCACCCATTCGCCACGAGAGACTGCGCTCTTCCCATTGAAAATAATATTTTATTTAACAGTATAGCTCTGGGTTGTTGCATTTAATGACACGCATCCGAACAGCAGCAAAATCTGTTTGATGTTGTTAAATACAAGTCGTCCTATCAGTGAAACCACTTTAAAAAGAGGATCATTTTATGGGCAGCCAGGAAGGGAAAAAAGCCCTGCAGGATTAAAAATTGAATTAAAAAAAAAAAAAAAAGTTAAATGCGCAAAGCTGAGTTTAAAATATGTTCCCTGCCATCCCATAAAATAAAATAAATCAACTTTGCAAAGAGCTGTCTCTGATTTAAACAGAAAGTGGCAGTGAGCAGTTCTGTGTCATTTAAGCTAAGGGGAAAAGTTTGCATTTGTACCCAGCAGGAACTGCATAGTCCAAAGCGAGTAGCGGGTGCGAAAAGATCATTACCATAAGTAGACAGGGATAGTATGGAAAAGTAAGAGGAGGCTGAAGCTGCCGCTCCGCAGTGTAATTCCGGGGTGGCACAACCATGACTCTCCCGAGGAAAAGACCTCGAGGTGTTTCTTAGATAATCAAAGAGGGGAGGGGGGGGGGGAAATATGTGTCAACTTTTGCTGCCTAGAAATAGTGCATGAGTTATAAAGCAATAATTGAGTGCGTTGTGAAATCTAATTAGCTTGCACTAGAGTTTAACCTGGGTGAGTAATAATCCTGATATTAACTCTGGAGGCTAAATTTTTTTTTTTTTTCTTCTGAGGGGAAAAAAAAAAAATCTGCTCACTAATTTGTGCAATACGTTATCTCAGATCAGTAACTTTGAGGCTGCACCGGCAACCCAGTGTGCTGGAGCCCTCGAAGTTTGGGGATTAAATTTAAAAATACATATATTTCGTCTGTAACTCATTTGGACGCTTGGGAAAGTGGCCACGCGATAAACATATGAATGGAAGCAAGACCTGCAAAATAATTACTCATCAGAGTTTTTTAAAGCCTGATATCAGGAAACAGGAAAAAAATGTAGTTTATGTGGGAAAAGAAGGGCTCACAATCCGTTCCTTGTTGTGTTAAAGGGGGTCTGGGGAACGAAGTCATTTTCTGGACTTTGTCCAGGTTCTGGGTCGTGACCTAAACTTCCTTTTATATATTATTGCTTTACACATAAAAAACTTCTCCTTTTTTTTTTTTTTCCTCCCCCCCAAATTACTCGTGCTAAATCCTGAGGTGATCAATGAGCAGGGCGCATCTAGCCACAGGGAGACAGGGATCCCGAATGGGAAGGGGTGTCCGTGGGGCGCTTATTTTATTTTTCTATCATTTTTCTAGGATGCATTTTCCTCTCCCTCGCTCAGCCGCTCAGCGAGGATCCCACACACGCTCACATCCCTCCCCAGCCCCTGCCCAGCTCACACCCACACCGAGGAGTTTATTTCCAATCCTGCCTTTTCTCCCAAATCACTTTTTTTTTTTTTTTTTTTTTTTTTTTTTTAGCCTTCTGAGAAAACAATCGTCCGATCCTGTCGTAACTGTTTAATTTATGACTATTTTCAAAATGTGAGGCCTGGCGTGTAAATTGCCTCCCAACTAGATAAACGTTTCTTGTTATCTGATTCTGGGGAAGACAGCCGCATGCAAAAAAATATAGGGTGATGCTTGCAGCTCCTGCAGCACCCCAATAACCCTCCCTGATGTAAAGCAGACGCACATAGATGCATATAATGTTTGCTGCAGCCTCTTTTAAGAGGGAGGGGGGAAAAATCTGGGTTCTAATGACTCGCAGAATATGCATGTGTTAGCCCTGTGCCTAGGAAAGCCACAGGGAGGTCAGGTCACAACCTGTGCTCTTTCAGCACAGACGTCTCTGATTTAAAGGGAACTTATTGTATTTTAGCGTATCAGGAAA
>NW_026623712.1:195266-197837 GCF_030028575.1 Malurus melanocephalus | reverse complement strand
TTTTTAATACACTTTCTTCTAGATGCCTGTGGTCTCTCTGATGTAGCCCATGTTGAAAGTTTACAGGAGAAGTCACAGTGTGCTTTGGAAGAGTATGTTAGGAGCCAGTATCCCAACCAGCCAACACGATTCGGGAAGCTATTACTACGTCTCCCCTCCCTTCGCACTGTCTCCTCTTCTGTCATAGAGCAATTGTTTTTCGTCCGTTTGGTAGGTAAAACCCCCATAGAAACCCTAATCAGGGATATGTTACTGTCTGGCAGCAGTTTTAACTGGCCTTACATGTCCATTCAATAAAACATTCGAGAGAGAAAAAGACAAAAAAAAAAAATCTCAAAAAAAAAAAAAAAATTAAAATTTGAGAAGGGAGATGAGAGTGAAAGGAAAGCAAATGACATTTGGGTTCTGGTTGTTTCTTAAATTTCCTTCTGCTAAGAAAGGATGTAAAAGGATGTTACAAGTTTGCTAAGAGAAGACAGGAAAAAATTAATGGACTGTGAATTAAAAAAAAGAGACTGTCAAATGAACTTTTACAGAATGCATTAAAAACTCCCGTGTCGTTCAGAAAAAAACTTGCTACTTATCATTTTTTTTGTAAAAAATAAAAAAGAGGGAAAGAAAAAAAGAAAGAAGAAGAAAAGAAACGATGGTGGGCTTTTTCTTTTTTTCTTTTTTCTTCTTTTTTTTTCTTTTTTTTGGGGTAAACTTTTTAAAAAATCTCGCTTAAAGTGCATTTAAAGGAAATTTGGAGAAAATTAGCAGAACGGAAGAAAGTAAGTCTTTTTTTTCCAAATTATTAATTGTCCTATGTGTCTATGTACCTATAGCTGTTCTTTTTTGTATTTTTCTGGTTTCAAACCAGTTTATTCTGTGGTTCTATAATAATTTTTGATATAACCTTGGCTTCTTTAAAAAAAAAAAAATAAACTGTGTATCCTTAAAATATATGTTCTGAAAGAATTAAAACTGAGTCCACGAAAGTATCATAGGAAGAAAGGAAAAGAGAAAAAAAAAAAACCCTCAACAACACAATGATGGAAGCGCACTTAAGGTGGTGACCCAAAATCTAGCTTGAAGCTGAGAGAGCTATAATTATATAGACCCGAATGAACCACACGTGTCATATAACTCCCCCCAAATCTAGGTTTTTTGATATTTCGGACAGAAAATGAACTGTGGGGATTTATTATAGGTAGAAGGATTTTGTGTCCAAGACACACTACGGTTTTGATTTAAAAAACAAAAAAACAAAAAACAAGCAAACAAGCAAAGTGAACTTTTGTAATTTGAATTGGGTTCCACATAGTTCATCATGAATTGTTATTAAACTCCTCTATCTGTTTGTATATTTGCAAGCCCTTTGTATTATAATAATTGTTGATATTTTCCCTTTTTAAAAAATACCATTGAAATCAGCATGACAAAATAACACTGTTGGCACTTATAGATAACGTGATTGATTCAGTATCTTAGAGTTTACAGTTTTGTGTTTAAAAAAACTGAAGGTTTTTTTTTTTTTTTAAGTGCAACATTTCTGTATACTGTAAAAGTTATAATAACTGAACTGTTTGGTCGAGTCTTTGTGTGTTATATTCCAAGGAAAATTGAAAGTATTCAGAAATTAAAATATTATTTGATATCTGAAACTTGTTTGGCTGTCATAAATGTCTTTCAGAAACCACATTACTTCTCTATAGTTTGCAGTCATTTAAGTCCATAGGCGATTGATTTGTTTACTTGTCACAGTAAGTTTGTAGCAGATGTATTGTAGTGTATTTACCTGTTTAATTCCGGGATGGGGGTGGAGGACTTAAGTTCGTGGTTTATCTCTGGTTTTAGGAAGTACTATGCTGAAATGGTAAACCATCAACCCCCATTCATCTAATCCTCCTGTTAATTAAAAATGGATTTTCTGGGGAAAAAAAAAAAAAAAAAAAGGCCCTTATTTTTGTCACACTTAAGTGCCTGCGTAGGAAAGGTATTGTTGTGAAAAAGTATTAGAAATCTGGAGATCAGTATCTATTTTATGATCAGAATGGGGCGAAAAATCTTTTGTAAATGTCTGACATACGCGCACAAGATCATTCAAGCAAGGTAATAGCAGTATTGTAAATATAGGTCAGTTGTTTGCAATGAGTTTTCTTTAAGTATGTGTGATTTTTTATAATACTCCGTAGTTGCCATCTATCGTTGTCATTGAGAGGTCTTCAAATTGGAGTGGCTTTAGCTTCTAGCACTGAGGAGTTGGTTTTTAATGTATATATACTCTCAAGTGGATTTTTTTTTTTCTTCTTCTTCTTCTTTTTTTTTTTTAATTTTTTTACCTTAGACTGTGAAAGCATGACCACAGGTCATGTCTCTCTTTTACATATGGGCTATATGTCTGTGTGTATCCTGGCACGCAGACACGCGTGGGCGTCCATGGCTGTCCCCTGTGTAGGCACAGGGCCCTCTCCTGCAGTCCTGGCACAGGCACAGCTCCCACCGGGACTGGGACCTGCCTGGGCGGGTGGCACAGGACCGGACACACCACTGGGGAATTGAGTGCTAGCTATCCCCAGCAGGCAAAAA
>NW_026623712.1:194243-195256 GCF_030028575.1 Malurus melanocephalus | reverse complement strand
AAAACCACCCGACCCAAACCTGAAGGAAGGCAAGATGATGTGGTTTTGCAAGGGGTTGATATTTTATTTTGTGTGTGTGCGTGTCATTTATTTTTTTTTTCTTTTCTTTCTCTCTCCCCCCGCCCGCCCTCCCCTTGGTCTATAGCAGATGCTTTGTATGTGAAAGCTTGCAATTTTGTTCTTGTCTGAGGCTTCCCCCTCTCCCTTTTTACCACACGTAACTACACCATGTTGTGGTTTCACAAAAAGAGAGAGAGGGAGGGAGAGAGATCATTCTGTAAAGTCGATTAAACCCTGATCTTTAGTGTGTTCCAGTTAGACACATCTGTACTGGGGGCTGAGGGGCGTATGACTGTGAATTTGAGCAGAGTTTTACATCTGAATCATGGCTCCTTTTCTATAAATATATAAATATATATAAATATATAAATATACTATTATTGCAGGGGAATTGCTGACCTCTAGATTTAGCTTTTTCTATTGCAAGTGCTATCCATGTGAGTGTGTGTGTGTGAAGTTTTTATGCTTACTAAGAACACAGGATCTTGACTTGTTTGTTTTGTGTTAGTTTATTGTAAACAACCATTTGTTGTAAATTGTTATTGGCATTAAATTATAATTTATGATTTTCAAATCCAAAACATTCTCTGCTTTTTATGTTTTAAAGCCTGTAAGCTATCTCTGTATTTATAAGTTTCTTGCAGCGAGCTTTGGTTCACAGAGAATAATAGTAAACAGAAAATGCACCAGGGTTAAATAAAAACACACACACACACACACACACACACGCACGCACACACACAAGCCCCGTGTATATATGTTTGGAATGCTCAGAGGAGGATTTGTTTAGGGACTTCAGTTAGTTTTAAGTTTATAGCATTTAAAGAAAGTTTTTCTTTTCATGCTGAGTTAGAACAAAAGATCTATCCAAAGATTGAATTGGACAAAAGAGGAGGGTTGGGATCGAGAAGCTTGTTCTATGTTGAATTGAGGAGATCCTTTTTTTTTTTTTT
>NW_026623712.1:190745-192673 GCF_030028575.1 Malurus melanocephalus | reverse complement strand
TTTTTTTTCCTTTCCCCCTTCTCCCCTTTCTCCCCCTCCCCTTTCGTAAAGCAAAGAAATGCAAAATATAAACCCAAAACAGCCAGCGAAAGGCAAGGAGAGAGGCTGTGTTATCCTCTCGTATGTGATACGGGTATTGAGTGAGAAGCACCAGCGAAAGTGTAAATAACACAGTAGTTAATAGGGACCATAAAGGTATTCCTGGCCTGTGGATTTCCAAGTGCCGAGCTGTTTTAGAGAGGATCTTGAATCCTGCGGTAATAAAGGGGCAACGGAGACACACAGCGTCTCTTCTTGGGAAATAGAAACCAGATTTCTGCTATTGARCATCTATTGTCATTAAGAGAGAGGCTTGTGCTCACGAAGTTATAAATCTTATCACCCTTTTGATAACACAGTTGTAATCAGTTAGCATCGCATTCAAACCCAATTGTAAAACTGCCTAATTTAATATGTCATACATGTCATTAAAACTTTATTTTTCCCACTTCTCTTTCTTTTYYCCCCCCTTCTCTCTACCCATCCCCCCCCAAGTAAAATGTCAACAGATCTGGCTGGTAACGTGCAGCAGGGAGAGCCCGAGGTGGCTGCGCTGCTCCGGGGGCGAGCCCGGTGCTATGATGAAGAGGGTTTGCTTTCTTCCCATCTAGGTAATCGGAAGCGTTTCTATCATATTAGGAGTGTAGGGGGGACAATAATAATAATAATAATAAAAATAGAGGAGGGTGGGAGGCAAGGGAGAGGAAAATGAAATCCTTCTCCTTCCCTCAGAATTGCCATCGCTCAATGAAGTTCTTTGAAAGAAACTTGTCTTATGATTAGCTAAGCAAACACATCTGCTTTCCTAGTTTGGGCTTAGCTAATTATCAAAACAAAGGGGCCGTTTCTTCTTCTACCTTGCTGGAAAGAAGATGTTATTTCAGGAGTCCTGTCCCTCCTCCCCCACCTCATCCACACACACACGCAGCCCCCGTCCCAGCCCTTCCCAGCGAAGCACCACGCTCCTTTTATTGGGATTACCGATGGGGAAATGAGCTTGCGCACTCCTCTTCCTAATGCTAAGCTTTATCATTACCTTCCTTGGAACAATATTTTTCCAACCAAATGTCCCTGCGGCAGGGCGGAGGGTGGAGGTGGGAAGGGGAAGGGAGGAGGGGGAAGGTGGTTTTGAATTGCGGACCAACTTCGCAGCTATTTGAATCAAGGCTGCACTCGGTTGATTTTAGTTGACAGAGCGTGTGTTGAAGCTGAACTCTATAATTTGCACTTCTGTTCTTTTATTAGACTTGGACAACGAACTAATGAGCTTTCCCCCACCACAGTGTCACTTGTATTTATTTTCTTTCGGAAACTTTTAGATAGAAGAAGTGTTCTTGCGGGAGGGCAGAGGTGGAGGGAAGGTTTCGCKTGGTGGCTATTTATTTATTTATTTTCCTGGAGGTGCAGGGATCAACTCTGAGCTTGTGCGGATGTGTCTGTGTGTGTGTGTGTCCCTGTCCTCGGTGAAAGGCGACCCACGGGGTGTTAGAGGAGGAGAAGCTCCGAGCTACATGTGTTATCCGGGCGATGCTGCCCTTGGAGTGACTCGGGTGGTGGGAASGTAACGCGGAGGCGATCCTTGCGAGACACCCGGAGAAAAAAAAAAAATAAATATATATGTATACAAATCATTGATCCTGAGGCAGAGGCTTGGCGGTGCGGGCGCGCTGTGGAGCGGAGGGCAGTGAGCGGAGGGCAGTGAGCGGCGTGAACCCGAATTTGATCAGATCTCTGCAGGAGCGGGTTAACTTTGTCAAAGCGAGAGGTGGCTTTAAATGTGTACCTGAGAGACGGTGGGAGACAGGATTTTAGAAGAAAATAGAAAGGTTTAAAATATACATATATATATATATATATATATATATATATATATATATATATATATATAT
>NW_026623712.1:185581-190337 GCF_030028575.1 Malurus melanocephalus | reverse complement strand
GGGGGTTGTAAGAGGGGTAAGGGGGTGGAGGGCGAGTGTGGAAGAGGGTGATGAATCTATTGTAAATGCTCTCCTGTAGTCCTGTGGGGGGGGGGGGGGGGGGTTGTAAGAGGGGTAAGGGGGTGGAGGGCGAGTGTGGAAGAGGGTGATGAATCTATTGTAAATGCTCTCCTGTAGTCCTGTGTGTTGGGGAATGGAACAGAMATCTGCGTCGCCTTGTTTGATCCATACGCGCGCATCCGCGTGTGCGAGTGCACGGCTCATACTCTATATGTRGACGTGCACACACATCCATAGGCCACGATTAATATTCCTGAAATGCAGGAGAAAAAGCTGGTATTTAGCGGCCATACGGAGAGGCGCACACTGCCTGGTTCCCAGCAGCTTCACTCCCAAACTTTGCCTTTTCTTTTGTTTTCTTTTCTTTATTCTTTTTTTTTTTCTTCCCTCCCTCCTTCTTGTAAATTGCTGTTAACGTGTGTCTTTATGTTCTGTCTATAACTAGGATGTAATCAGGCGCCCCATGTCTCTCTCTGAAAGCATTTAATAAATGTCTATTAAAGCGCTACAAATGTAAGATAAATTTAGTGGCGCTGCTGTCTCCCTGTATCCAAACGGTAATGATGGATTTATCAACAGGGATTCGCCTTCAGCGCGGTGAGAGAGATTTACTCAACAAATAAGTCGGAAAAGCACCCACCCAAATACAATCATTTATACGGAAACTGATTTCTTTACAGCACCACAGATTCGAGGGAACATACAGCTTATTGCCTTTTTTTTTTCTTTTTCTTTTTTTTTTTCCTACCCGTCCTCCTTTTATTTCCCTCCTTTTTAACACAATCAGTGGAGCTGGGAGAGTGTGTCTGTCTCTGTTTTGGGAGTGTTTGCCTGCTTATTGCTAGYAGAAGCTCCCAGACTCGATCAAACCCGGATCAATGCCTAATTCCTCGGCATCACCCTCTCTCTTCTCCCCCGTACTTTCAAGTGTTTATTTTCCTTCAGCCCCAAAATACCGACGATATGTGTATTCGGCATCAAAACCCGAGTCGAGTTTCGAAGTCCAAGATGAATAATAAAAGGGGGGGGAAATGGTCCCTGAATTATTTGCGTGTCGCTTCCTAAATGCTTGCGGGCGGCTCTTAGGAGCCACACCACCTCGCAGAGATGCTGCCTACCTCTGCTGAAATTTCTCTCTCCTTTTTCTTAGCCTTTGCTTTGAACCCTACCCAATAGCCTGTATGAGAGTAGAAGGAATGAACTCGGAAAGAAGCGCCATTCATTGTTGGATTCAAGCACTGTCAAAGAAAAAAAAAAATTACTGAAATGCGGCCACATAGCGCCCTTAAGATTATTTCCCTTTCCTAGAAAGTAGCTCCTAACCTCAGATTTCTTCCCCCTCCCCCTTCTTCCCTGGTTTTATTCCCCCMCACACACACACGCACACACACCCTTGACCACATCTTTCTCCGATTCGCCTTGGAAAAAAAATTGCATGTGCTGATGTGATGGAGCCCTTTAAACAACGGGCATGCGAGAGCTGTATTCACTCTGAAACATTAACCCTATTTTCTGAATTTCCTTCCTTTCAAATAGCTGCTCGTATCTTACCATCCTGGATCCCTGATTAAACATCCTCAGTTCTAGGAGCTTGTTAGATACATCTACATTTTAATTTAATTTAATTTCGGTATTGTACTTAAAACARCAATAAATAAACCCGAGAACTTGTGTTTTCCTTTGCAGAGAGTTTTTTATTCTTCTCTAGAAATTTCATTGAGATGTCTCTGTACTTTGTTTGTCAGTTATCTTTGTTCCTTTTAAATAAAGGGCTTTTAAATGGACTTATTGCTCCCAGCGTGGGTTCTTCTCTCTAAATGTTAGAAAATTGTGCCATCTACCCGCTATTCTAAGTACTGTCACACTCGGAGACCTCCAAGGACCTTCCAGCCCCGACTTCAATACAACTGTGTCAAAGGGTGCCTAGTAGCGAGAGGAGAAAGGTTTGCGTGGATTTTACAGATTTCCAGCCTGAATCGCTCTCTGAAGCGCCAAAATGATCTGCAAAGATGCAGTTGGCTTCCTTTGATGGCTGGCGCTCCGGCCCCAGCTCCAACCCAAGCCTTTGCAGGAACTAATGAAGCCTCCCTGCCTTTAGCTACATCGCACTTTTCTCTCCAGTGCATAGTTTTCCTGCTAATTTTAGACACGAAAAGTGTGGGTGTGCAGGGAAAGGGGGGAGGGGGCAGTCAGTCTTCTGTCGTATTTTTTTTTTTAAGAGAAATAGTCAGATATTTATAGCCACGGCCTCTAATGCTGAAAATATAGTGTTGTTAATTGAAAAAAAAAGTTCGCTCGCTGAGGTTGGTTCTGGCTGATTAGCTGGGGATGCTGCTGGCTGTGTTTCCAAGGGAGGGATGAGGAAAACAGAAATGTATATAAACTTTACAGGCCTTTTTATCTCCACCCCAATACTTTGCACAGTAACCCAGTTCTACCTCATTAGCCCAACTGGAACATTAGTGCTCAGGTTTAAAATTAGATTTCAAAACCTTTCTTGCTCATAGGTAAGTAGAAATAGTTGGGAAAGGTGTCTTATTTTTTTTTTTTCTTTTCCCACTAAAACTTAAAATCAGAAGTGCCTTCTAAATCAGATAAAATGGATTACCAATTTCCAAGTTCATGTAATGGTGTAGTTACATGTCTTCGAAATTATTTTTTGCACGTCTTAGGAGTATGAGGAGAGAATTGAGGGTGTTGGGCGAGTATCTATGTGCGGGGGAAAAAAGTGATACGCTTTATGACTTTTATGACTTGTTTCACACTGTTCGAGAAATGGAGTTTAAAGCAATGTACAATTAAAACTATATTGCTCTTTGGACAAATTCCAAGAAACTTCAGAATCAATTAGTTTAGATCCTTGAATACTTGTTGCTAATATATATAAATATATATATATGTAATATCAAAGAGCAAGAACGACTTGCCAAGGACAGCTCTGCTCCAGATGTCATTTTTAAGTCCCTGCTATATAGACYAGAGAAGCTGCACACACTCGCTTCTCCGATTTCTCATTTTTCATTTATTCCTGCCGGAATATCCAGGCATCACAGAATAATTGTTCTCTCCTTTTTTTTTTTCCTCCCTCGTATATTCCCCCTCTCGTGCCCTTTCGAGCTTTCCGGGCAGTTTCGCTATTTATTCCTTTTTATTTGTTTGTTTTTCCGTTTGATGCTTCCCAGTGTCTTTTTAACCATTCCCGTGATTATTTCTATTTGTCAGGTACTAGGCTTAAAACTTTATCTTTCGCTACCCACAAACTACCGCCCCGCAGGCGAAGCCAGATTCAGCCACTCTTAATTCCCAGGTTTAAAGATAATCCTAATTTTGAAAGCGGCTTCACCAGCCGCTCTCTTCCCTTGATCACAAACTGTTTAGTCATCTTAAGTGAGATTTTCCATCCTTCTCTATTTTTTTTTTTTTTTCCTTGCCCCAGAGCCTTTTCCAGACCACATTTCTCATGGTTGGGGTCGGCGGTGGGAGCGGCGCTGGGGCYGCAGCGGCTGGGGCTCAGCTCCGGGCATCCCAAATCATCCCACCGCCCTCCGTTTCTTCCTTGGAGATCATTGTCTGTCCCTATTCTTTGCGACGTTTATTTTTCTGGACGAGAAAGTCGTCCCCCGCTGCAGATGTAATGGATTCCACTMGCAGGTTTTCCTTCCTGCAGAATCTAATCTCAGCCAACAAGTTTCTGCCTTAACTCCTGCGTCGTTATTAGGGAACGACCCCTGGAAATTAACTGCACGGTGACCTCAAATTTCATCCTCTCGGCAGACAGTTTCGCTAAGCCTTAAAAAGAGGGTAAAAAAAAAATTAAGCTCACTGAAGTTTATAGTAATAGTAATAATAGTAATAGTAATAATAATAATAAACAACTCTGACAGAAGCATATGCAAAATATCTTGAGGGAAAAGCCTTAAATGAGACATTTGACATCCAGACTAGTTTTTGCATTGACACTGCGTGAGGCTCRAAAGAGGAGAGAGAGGAAGGGCTGCCATCCAGCAAAGTTTGCTGGACTTTACTCAGATAAAAGTCGATCTTTCGCTCGCTGAAGCCAATGGCGAACTTGTACAATAGGAGGCAGGTCAGAGCACATCACACTGCCCATATTGTCTTCTGAAACATGGGAAGAACCCTGCCACCTTCCTCAGCTGCCTTTAAAAAAAAAAATATTTTTATTATGTTCCACGCTTGATAGACACCCCCTCCCCGCTAGTGTTTTGTATTTCCTAGTCCCTTTATAGGAGGATGATTCATTTTGCGCTGTCACTATTTTCAATTTTGTGGGTTTACTGATGTCTTACTTTAAAAAAAAAAAAAAAAAAGTACACTTTTCCTACCCCAAAGGTCTCATTAGCCTCCGCTGGCTGCTTTTAAGACAGCAGCTCAGTCTCTTTCCTCCAGCTGAATTTGTCCAACCCCTTCATCTTCTCATGTTTTATTTCGAGGTCTCCCTGAAAAAACCATTAAATCCCAAAAAAGGTCAGCCTCTCCCCGCTCTAATATCCCCGCAAGCCTCCCTGAGCCCCGAGGTTCCGTCCCTGGGATCCGATCCCGTTCGGGGGATGTGGCGGCCCCCGGGAGCGGCGGGGCCGGGRCTCGGTGCGGGTCGGGCTGCGGGGTCCGCACCCTCCCCCGGGACATCCCCGGCATCAGCCCCAGCCCCAGCACCGCTCCAGAGCTGCTCTGAGCA
>NW_026623712.1:183294-184449 GCF_030028575.1 Malurus melanocephalus | reverse complement strand
ATAAAGTTTGCCAAAGTTTGGGTTGCCTTTTTTTTTTTTTTTTTCCCTTCTCCTTCTTCCTCTTCTCTTGTAAATAAAAGTTTTGGAGATGGCAGCATTTGGAAGCAATCCGGAGAAGGACTTGGATCTATGCATTGTTTCACAGTAAGCCTATTTACTTAAATAGAGTCTTCAGGGATTGAAACACGAAAATGATTTATAGTTTTCCAACAAGTCATTATTTTGGTCAGTTGTTGAGGGTGGGGTTGTGGACAAGGAGGGGGGTCCATACAGTCTAATAATCAATGTGTGTCTATGGAAAGTGAAAAGGGAGGGGTGGGGAGGGGAGGGTTCTGTAGATAAGTAGGGTTAACACTATAAACATTGCAGACAATTGAGTTTTCCCATCTGAGCGGGAGTTGGGGAGAAAAGGGGTCTTCACATTTATCAGGCATTGAAGAGGGGGAGTGTGGGTGAACGAGAGAGAGGGGGAAAAATCCATTTCTCAAATCACTCTGGACTCACTCCTTTGGTTTCTGACTTGCACTTTTGCATATTGGGGATCATTTCTTTGAAGTACTTTGAAATCCAGCGTTTCGTCTAATCTTTGGATGGGAGACGTGACCACAAGAATCAATGTTTTGATTTATTTTTTCCGTATTTATCTCCTGTCCAGTCTCCCTCGCTCGCTCGCCTGATTATGCCATATTTATACTCRTGTATACATTATACACATATTATATATATAATACCCCTGTAGACATCTTTTGGAAAATCATTTGCAATTTCTCTTCCACGGAGGCGCAGTTCACTTCTCAACCCCTCTCTTTATCCTGTTTTATTTCAAGACGCTGTCTTCTHGCCGTCTCCAAATTGTTCCCAACCAGGAGTTATTAATTACTTTTACAAGGCGGGAGATTCTTAACTAATAACAAAGTTGTAAATTACCACCTTCCCTCAAATATTTCTCATTTGTCAACCCTGATTGATTTGATTAATATTCCACCGGCTGAGATCATTTCAAGTTGCACTATATAATCAGCAGAACCAGGCTGCTCAGCAGAGCTTCTGCTTGCGGAGAAGGTTTTTCTCCTTCAGCCCTTAAGCTGAAGTGCGTTTTGCATTTGCTCCAGAGGAGGTATAAACGTGGACCTATCGCTTAAAAGACTTTAAGGC
>NW_026623712.1:178442-183022 GCF_030028575.1 Malurus melanocephalus | reverse complement strand
AAAAAAAAAAAAAAAAAAAAAAAAAAAAAAAAAAAAAAGGAAAAGGGGGGCAAAAAAGAGGGAAAAATCAGTACAGAAAAAGAAACGAATGATGAGACCTCATGTAAGCCTGGAAGAAAAAAGAAGACACGGGTTTCAGCCCTGCTTGCGGGGCTGGTTCAGCCCTCGCCTGAACTCTCCCACAGTCCCTCCTTGCCTTGCATCCAGACTGTCACATCGCCTGGAATAAACACCCAGCACCTCGGTTTATGCTYTGCTTGTGGCCTCAAACGCAGAGAAATAATAGTAATAGAGCTTAAATGACACCCCCCTTCCCTTCCCTTGAAGTGACAGACAATAAACTTGGCTTCAGCCCCTCTCGCTCCACCGAGAGTGGGACCCGGGTTCTGGTTCGAAACCRTCATACTGACTTAATTACGTGACTGTAAATAACGGCGCGGAGATCATCTTTCTCTGCTTCTARGGGGGGAAAAAAAGGAGAAAGGTCATCTGGGTGAGCTTTCTGCCCAGTGCTGGAGAGGAACCTACGAGCACCGCTGCGCGTATGCGCAGCCCGCACCTAAAGACCAGGATAGAGGAAATAAGGTGGAAATCACTAAATAGAAGTGACCCCTGCGTGCCTGAGCCGGGGCAGCAGATCCCGCTGCTGTCCTTGCGACCCAGCGACACCCAGCTCCCTCCGCCACCACTTCAGTTTTAATCTTAATTATATTAAGTGAAGTAGCGGGCTGGCCGTGGGGTTGAACGCGGTGCGTGACGGCTGCCTGGTAAAGCATCGATCGTGACTATCGCCTTTCTATCGCGGTTCACAATAYACCTTATCTGCGGCCGGGGAGGTGGCGCCGGGTGGTGGGTTTTTTTCCTTTTTTCTATTTTTTTTTTYCCTTTTTCATTTGTTGTTGTTGTTGTTTTTGTGCGAGTGTAAATGTAAAAATGAGAGACACGAGTGAAATAACATTCCGCCCAGTCACCTGCAATTCAATATGCACACAAGAGACGCCGATGTATATGAGACGATTTTAATTATGATTAGAAGACACACTCTGAGCAAGAAAATAGATTTGGAGGGAGGGGAGGGGGATGGAAAGGGGGGGGCTGGAGGAGCATTAATGAAATCTTTCCCCGCGATACTAAAAGAAACAAGTGGTTGATACAACGGAGGTGATTTGTCACCCAACTGCAAAGGGGGGTGGGCGATGGGATCTGAGCATCATTCCTTTCCTCCCCCCCCCCCCATCTTTTGAAGCACATGATATGCCATGATGCCTCGCAGGCAGAGCTCGCACCACGCCTTTTGCCGGGCTCTCCCACCCCGGCGCTGCCGGAGCCTCCCCTCCCCGCCGCCCCCCGCCGCCCCCCGGCTCACCGGCACGGAGCGGCCGCCAGTCCCGGCTCCGAGCAGCGCCGTGCTCAGGCCTGAAGGAGATTGTGTTTGTGCACATGAAACCTTTTGTCTCGGCCCGCGGATCGCCGGCCTTTTCACAGACAGCCGGGAACAGTTCAGGGTCACCGGCAATTTCCAGCCCCGGTGGCGGCGGGGTTGGGGGGGACACAGGCAGAAGGTGACCCTGGCCTGTCGCCTCCCGGACAGTTGTCGCCTTGGCAGCCGGAGCGGAGGCGGTGGAGGTGCGGGGTGGCCCGGGGAGCGGACAGGACCTCTTCTCCCCCCGGCTGCGCCCTCCCAGCCCCGGCGCGCCCCCCGCCGCAGCCCCCGCCCGCCCCGCGCCGCCGCTGTGCAAGAGCCGGCTATTTTTCTCAGGATGTGACTTCCAAGTGGCATAATCTGTAGGAGTGTGAATCTGTTCTCGTTATGTTTGTCCCCTTCGGTATTTCTACAGGCTCTTTTATTTTTTCCTTTCTTTCCTTTCGGTATAAATTAACTCCGACTGAAACCACCAGATTGTTCCGAGACTACCTCCCTAATGACTTCATCTCCAAAAGTTGACTGACACTCTAGCGAACTGCCAACACCTGTTTCCCAGCACCCAGACTCCAGAACCCACCAGACCTCGTAAATTTAGCTTCTTCCTTCTCCCCCCCCACCCTCCCTTAATAGATGACGTGAATATCTGAAGGGAAGGGGGAGGGGGAGATGGAAGTAGGTCACATTTGAAACTTTTTATTTTTCATCTCTTCTGAGCGAAATCCAGAGATAAAAGGGCCGGACAGCTCCTGCCGCTGCCCGTCCCGGCGGGGTGCCCGGGGCTGGTGGCAGCCGCGGGGTCGGGGTCGGGCTCCAGGGCTGGGAGCTGCCCGCGGGTCCCTCTTAGGCGGGRTTTAGGGGCAAAGCTCATGCCTGCCCAGCAGATCTCAGGGGCTGTAACCATGACCCGAGCCCCTTCCTCGCCTCTGTCTTTTCCCGAGGATGCTACAGGTCTCAGGCCCTTTGGTCCCTCCCCTGCTCCCGCCTGGCCTGAGCCGGCCTGGCTTCAAGGACGGCAAGCTGGGCCAAGGGGACAGGGATGGGACCGGGCAACTGCGAGGAGAGGGACAGAGCCGGAGGGGCTGCCCCTGTGCCGAGGAGGAGCAGGACCGCGGCCAGCATCGCCCCCGGAGCCGGCGGGAAGGATGGAGAGGGCTCCAGCCCATGGTGGCCGGGGCAGGGGAGGTGGCAATGGTCCCCCCGGCCCGGTTCCCGACACCCCGGGACGCCCGTCGTTCCCTGCGCCGATTTCAGAGGTTCATTCCCAGGAGAAAAAGGCGGGAGGGAAGAGAAAGAAAAAAGAAAAACTATCTCGTCAAATAGGGAGAATCTTTTCCAGCTGCAGCCTTGCTGGAGAGGCTGCGGGGARCAGGGACCGTGAGCGCCCCGAGCCCGGCGGTGCCGCAGCCCCTGCCCCGGCCGGCAGACCCCCGCCTCTCCCTGCTCACCGTGCAGGAGGGCTCTGCGCCCTTCTTTGATCACATCCCTCCTCCCAAACCTCCCTAACCCTGCCCGGGAGAGCCTTTGCGACCGGGCCTAGAGCCCAGCGCAGGAGGAGGGCGAGCAAAGCCCCGCAGCGCCGGGTGGCRTCTCCGCAGGGTGCTCCTTAATCCCGACATCTCTCCTTCCCACCCCGCTCTTCATCTCCCCAGGGGCTCTGCACACCCTGAGAGGGGCTCGCCCTCACCCGCAGCCGCCCGGACACAGGTTTTGCACATCCTGAGCAGAGCGCAGAGATTTTGGGGGGCAGGGGTAAGGGAACTTTGAAGCGGTTTTCATCCCGAGCGGAAATCCCCARCTCCTGGAGCATCCCGCCCCCCACACGGATGCAAAGTTGGAAGTTGTCTTGTCTTGAAAAGAACCTCCTGAAATTAATAGGCTGCAAACATAATTAATAGGTGGAATATGCAAAACGTTTGCGGTGTTTTAAAAGGCTCATGGCAGGTCCGCGTGTCTGTGAGAGATACTGAGGTGTCGCAAGGGCTGGGTATTAATGGGCAGGTTTTACGTAGCTTAAGAAAAAAAAAAAAAAAAAAAAAAAAAAAAAAAAAAAAAAAAAAAAAAGAAACCAGGTTTTCTTTTTCTCACTTCTCGCTCTCCCTCTCTCTAATCCAGGAATCATTAGCAACCCCCTCTGGCTACATGTTTTGCATCAGTGAAACATTATGACATAGTTGTAATACAAACTCCGCTGACTTGCTCTGCATCTTGTGGTAGGAAGTGCAATAGCAATAAAAGCATTTTTTGAAAATAGACTCCGGGCATTAAGTTGCCTACCTGAAATACTTAAAAAAAAACTTAACAAAAAAAAAATTAAAAAAAAAAGGTGGTGTGGTAGGAAGGGCAACTTCTCAGCCTGTGGGATCCGCTGTCCRCACAAAACAGGGGGAACTTCTTCCCAGTCTTTTCACCCTCCTGTTTTGTTGGGGTTTGTTTACCTATTCCATAATTCTGAATGTWCTTCATAATTTCTGGGTGTTGCTGCATCCTCCGCATTGCCCCTTCGCATCCCCGGGCTCTTAACAAACCCCGACCGGGGACATTATCTCTCCACAATATTAATTGTCAAAAGCAGCCTTTGCTCAATTATCTCTCTTCCACCTGTCGCAGCTGTTGGGTTATATTGTTCCCGCTTGAAATTCTCGCTGGAATTAAAAAATAGAGCGATTTTTCTCTTCTTTTCTGCTTTCTTTGAAAGAATCCAATTGTGCTGAGGCCGGCCGGGGGCCCGCCRCCCCGCACCTCTCTATTTTCTCTATTACTCATTAACTAATATTCGCTACTTTCTGGTAAAGTCAAATGGTTCTTAATTGCTCTTTACATTCTCGGAATAACGTGSATGCTCTTAATCAATACTTAATAGCACGTTTCATGCTAAACAACTGCCATGTGTGCTGGTGGGCAGGAATTCTCTGTGAACGGGACGGCGAAGAGGATCCGGGGGATGCCTGCCCTCCGTTGTCACCCAAAGCCACCAAAAGCTTGGGAGATGGGGACTTTCCCTCTCTCCTTTCCTCCCTGCCTGCACCGCTGCTCCTTCCTCAGTAGGATCGAAAGGGATCCCCCCAAATCCGCCTCCCCGCGCACCACCTGCCCGCGGAGAGATCCGCGGGGCGCTCTGAAATGCGCATGTGACACTGTCCCTATTGTGAGCCTG
>NW_026623712.1:175708-177886 GCF_030028575.1 Malurus melanocephalus | reverse complement strand
AAAAACCTTTTATTTCTTTTTAGGTTTGTCCTGAAGGCTGTCGGCGGGGGTTCGGCGCGGAGCGGTGCCCTCGGTGCTGTCCCCGCTCCGCCTCCCCACGCGCGGCTCCGCAGGTGCGGGGGCTCGGCGCGGCTGCAGTAGCGCCCAGCGCAGCGAGGTGGCGCTCGGGAGCGCGGCGGGAGGCGGCGCGGGGGGACGCGGGAGCCCCGCGGGCGCGCAGCGGGGTCACCCCACCAAAAAAAAAAATCGCCACCTAACCGATAATACATATTTTTATTGAAACGCAGCCCGCCCGCTGGCGGCTCTCCGCGGTCTGACCCCCCTCCCCATGCTCCTTGCGGGGCTCGTTTGCCCTGCAGCACGCACCTTCCGCACCCGCGCTCTCCGCACGCCCCTGCGCACCCCGCGTCCTGCGCGGCCGCGGAGCGGGGCCCGGYTCTCCCGATGCCTCTGCTCCGTTTTTAGGGTGGTCACTATTATTTTAGCGCTCACGAGCCGGCATTAAGAGAGAGCAAAGGTAGGGAGCAACCTGTCTGCTTTGTTTAAAATAATTCCCCCTCTCCCACAGCTTTGCCCCCTGGAAGCATCTCTGGTGCGGATTTATTAATAAACGCAGGTTATTGGCAATAGTTTTATAGAGCCAAACACGCTGCGGGAATCTGGACGCTCAGGGAGCAGAACTCCCACAAAGGTGAATTCCCAGCATGGGGAGCAAACGCAGAGCCGCCAGTTTTTATGCGGCCAGGGAAACTCCTGAGAGCTTTGACGCGTGCTGTCATTGAAGATTGCATTTCTCTGATTTAGATTTTTTTGTTTACTGTTTTAACATCTCTAAAAAAAGGCGAATACAATTTATTTTACCGGTCTATCCTTTCCCTACGATATCTGCAACCTTCCCTGAGATGATCGCTTGTCGCTTTGAAAACAAAAAGTCTTAATAGCGCATGAAAATTACTCAGTGAGCTAAAAGGATCCGAGATACYTTTCCTTTCATGTTTTWAATTTTATTATTATTATTATAATTATTATTATTCCTCCCCCAGCCCCCCTCATATTTTAAAAAGCCGCGATAGTAATGTGAGGAAGAAACGGACACGAGAGATTTATTTACTGCTAACCCAGTGCTAACTTCAGCATCTCCGTGCGTGGGCACATGTGTGATCATACATGATGCTTCGCCAGTGCGAGTGCAGCATCTCTGTCCTGCTCTTCCTCTGTCCCCACTTCCTCGCCTGTCCTGTAACTTTTGGTGGGTTGATGTTGATTTTCTTTTTATTATTGTTTTTAATCTCGGCGTTAGGCACACAGGTTCCCCATGCAGGTCAGGTCATTAGGAATGTTAACGTCGAGACAAAGAATTATAAACACGATCTCCAAGTCTCTCTCAATTCATTTCTTCAACCGTTTATTCGGTTTAAATGATGAAAAGTGACAGTTCTGAAATAGACAGCTTTTAAAAGTAATGAAGTCAGATGACGCTTTAACCTGTCGATTGCTATAAATCAACTTTGAAAAAGATGAATGAACAATATTATTTGCTGGCTTAACTAGGAGTTAATACGGTGTCGCAGTAGGAGCTGCGGGAGCGCAGTGGCTTTGGGTGCTGCCGCCTTCCCCGAGCCTCACCCGCCGCCAAAAATAACAACGTTAAAGCAGCAAAACATTCCTCCTTGTGCGGAAACCAGTGTCGTTTTCACCGCTTTTATTATGGACCCTCGAAGGGAAAAAGGGGTATTTAAACGATCCCCAACATCCAGCTGGGAAAGGGAGGCATCAGCTATTTTCTTTTCTTTTTTTTTTTTTTTTTTTTTTTCCTTTTTAGTAATTTCCCAAATGAGTCCTCCAAGTGCTGGAACTATTTCGAGACTTTACGTTTTCATCATCTTCTTTACATTGCATTATTCACTGCTTCCTATTCCATTATTATGATTATTCCCTTAAGCGATGTGGGAATTTTGGGCTGTATCAGCTAATGCTAGTGTTTGGGGGTTTTACCATTTAATTCTTTCTTTTTTTCCTGGGGAAAACAAACAGATTAAAAAAAAATGAAATTATCTTGAGAAATAGCAGTTCTACGTGCTCCATAAAGAAATTACTCCGACTGCTAAGTATCATTTTGGTCCAAACAAAGTAGTTAATGCCTTTTTTTTTTTTTTTAGTGCAGAAATTGTGGCAGGG
>NW_026623712.1:164916-175646 GCF_030028575.1 Malurus melanocephalus | reverse complement strand
CTGCGTTACTGGTATTTAAGGCCAAACTGATCCTTGTATCGAACCCACAACCTCCACCAGGAAGGTTTGCGAAATAAATATGGCCATTTCCTCCCCTTTACTTGATTCTTTTATTACCTGCATGCTTGCAGGCACAGCGTGGAAAAAAAAATAAAAAGGGAAAGAAATGAAAAAAAAAATGGGAGGAATAACAGAAGAGGAAAAGGTCGATTCTTTTCGCGGGGAAAAAGATGATTTTCGTGGGCGAAGCAAGTGCAAGTGGGAGGAGGACTTCGCCAATTCCTCCCGTCCCTTCCCGGTCTCGCCTGAAACCCAAAAAGTATTGCAAAGGAAGGAATTAACGCTGCTTTCTAGTGAATTATTAGGAATATATMAATGACTGGTTGTATGTGCGGACGATTCGCTCCCGCAGGCTCTTCTCGCGCCCTTCCCAAATCTCGCTCCGGGCTGCAGCCCCGGGCTCCCGAGCGGCCTCGGGACGGGGTGCGGAGGCTTTGCCTCTGCTCCTGGGAAATACAAATACCTCCCGGGGGTTTACAAACATTTTTTCTTTTAGCTTGTAAAATGGTTTTAAAATAAGTTGTAAATAGAAAAACAAACGACGAGAACTGTGCCTGGGATTCAGGGCCGGGATGGTTTGTTTTTTTTAATTGCCTTTTTCTCCCTTTTTCTTTTTTGAAGACAATGTAAATCAAAGCGCTGCTCTTCCTTTCCCAGCACTGCTAACTGTCCAWTTTTTTTAGATTTTTCTTGTCCTCATTTTTTTCCCGCAGGGTGGCGAGGGGCAAGGTGCGCGCCCGAGCCCCGCGCTCCGCGGGCGGTGGCAGAGGGTGCGCGGGGTGATCGCGGCCCCACTTCGGGAGCAGCGGCCACAAACGCGGGCCACGGGCCGAGAATTGGGGCTGGGGGCGGTGTCCGAGATGTTACCCGGGCCTCTTTCTATAAAATGTTATCGATTTTAGGCAAGTCTTGACGCCCTCCCCCACCCCGAGAAATGTCAGAGCAGAGAACTTGAGAGAGAAGTTTCTCTGCTGCTTTAAAGGTGACCTTTGGGAAAGTTTCCGCACTTTCTCTTTCACTGCTCAAGGACTTTTTTTGAAGTTCCTTGGCTGACTACASTCTCTCCGAAGCTGAAGCTGTCTCTTACATTGCACTTCTCAAGTCTTTATCCTTGAAAAATATGGAGACGCAGATACATTTTTCCTSCTTTTTATTTTTTTCCCCTAAGAAAAGAAAAAACAACAGATCCTCTGCAGGGGACCTCTTTCTCTCGGAAAGAAAATAACTTCTCTCTTTAGAGAAGAGCTCGGGAGAAAGGTAAAATACTTCTATACCTGTTGCAAGTGCAGATTGCCCCAGTAACTCCCCGTCCCCCCAGTTTGGTGGCTGCGGGAAAGGCTGGGTCCGACGGGAGCGGCAGCGAGGGGTCCATGGGTACCGGCCCCGGGTGGTGCGGGGCTCAGCGGGGACCCTGCCCGTCCCACAGCACAGCCCAGCCGTGCCTGCCCCGCCGCGCTGGGGACAGGCGCTTTCCCTGCCCGACACCCTGCCTGGAGCTCCGGGGAGCCTTCCCCCGGGTTTATTCGCACGGAAGATACGGAGGCAGCGGCAGGCGAAGATTTATTATTACGGTAGGAGTTTGTGGGGACGACCTGGGCCCAGTTTCTCTCGCAGCCATCGGGCCACCGGCCCGGAGATGGCCTCGCCTCGGGCGAGCGAGTCCCCGGCCCGACCAGCCCCGGGGCGCCCGCACCGGGAAAAAGGCCACGGAAAGAAACTTTCCCCTCTCTGATTGTGTTACCTTTGGCTGAACGTGTAATGAAAATCCTCGGAAAATGTTACACAACACGAGGATACCCTTTTGGAGCAAAGTTTCCAGAAAAGCCTGGCCGCTTCCCTGGGGGAGAGGGACGATGCTGGGGGCGACGTTATCTCCCGGGAAGCACAAGCGCATCCTCAGCGATCCCGCCGCGTTTCCCCCCTTCCCGGGCCACCGAAACCTGAGCCCGAAAATAATATAACCCGTCTGCGGCCGCAGACATGGCTCTCGCCCTTACAGTGTTACAAAAAGCATTTAAATTAATCAGGGCGCTCCCCACGGCTGCTAATTAGGCGGGGAGGGAAGGGAGGGCTGGCCGGGGCCGCCTGTGCCGCGCCGGGAGGAGCCCACGGGTGGCACCCCCGTCCCGGGGGTGAGCGCTGGGGAGGGACCGGGGGTCGCTGCTTCGCCCCCGGCGGCGCGGTTCCTTGTGCTGCCGGGGCCGGCGGTCGCTGCGTGCGGGAGCAGAGGGATGGGGAGGATGGGGAGGATGGGGATGGGGCTTGGCGGCGCACGGGGACACGCCACTTCCACCCAGCTGTCCCGGGGACCGTGGGATTAGCGAGGACATTGCAGCCGGGGAGCTGCATCCTCTTCCCCACCCCCCRTCTCCCTCCGTACACCTCCACCGARAGCTGAAGGCTGGGTTTATTATATTTTATTTTATTTCATTCCGTGTCATTTTAATTGCCCAGATCTCGCGATAAGGCAAACCTGGCGAGAGCTGGCTTCCCCCCCACCATCCCCACCCCCCTCCAGCAAAGTTATGATGGAAAAAGCAGAATAAATCACTCTCYCCGCCACCTCATCTCCACCCGGTACCGGGGAGGCTGCTTGCCCGGCGCGGGGGCAGCCGGGGGGCTCATCCCTAATGCTGCAGGGAAAAATCTCCCGCTCGGGGACAGGGGAAGCTGGGGAGAGGCGAGCGGCCCCCAGGAGACCCCCTCCTCCCAAAGTCCCGAACTGGACCTTGTAATGTTTGCAATCCATGTCCCCCCCACCCTTCACCACTCCTAGCAGGAACCAGTTCTATTCCCAGCCAGCCGGGCTTTAAAACCCTCGCCAATCCAGCCGGGGGATGCACCATTATTATTATTATTATTATTATTATTATTATTATTATTATTATTATTATTATTATTATTATTATTATTATTATTATCATCTCCGCTGCTGCCAGGCGGCGCGGGCGAAGGGTTGCGGGGTTTGGGTCGCCGTTTTTTTCCGGCCGTGGCAAAAGGAGGGGCTGCAGGGCGAGGTTCTCGGGGCTCAGGTGAAGAGCGGAGCCGGGCCCGGGTTCATCCAGCCCCGCTCCGCCCGCAGCTGCCGCCGCTCCCCCGCACCGCAGCCCCGGTGGCTCCGCGCTGCTCCGGGTGGGTGGGAAGCGGGGCAGGGGTGGGGGGTGTAGGGAGGGAGGGCTTGGAAAACCGTCCAATTTTCCTGTGAAAGAAAAGAAAATAATCAGGGGGGAGAGGGGCTGTGGTGAATTGGTGTGAAGGAAGTGGGATTATTGCCTTAATTTTGGACATTGATAAGGGAATGAGGTAAAAACAAAACTCGCTTCATTATATACAACAAAATGTAATTTATACCCAGGGATGCCTGTCCACTGAGATTTACATCATTTGCTGATAGCGATCACACTTATTACTTTTCTTCAAAGACTTTTTTTCCCCCTAAAAAAAAAAAAAAGAAAAAAAAAAAAAAAGAAGAGGGCATTTGTGCTAAATTGCCCAATGCTAGTGTGATAACTGTCAAAAGTTTGACATCAAAGGGAACTAATATTATTCAGTTACCAGAGGAGCTGTCTGTCCAAATAAGAATATCTTAATTACTGAATCACAACGGTAGAAAAGGGAACAGATCTGAAAAGGAGAGGGGCTGTCGGGGGGGGGGGCGGGGGGGGGGGAGAGCTTTCAGTCTGTTCCTTTTTGATGAACCATCTATATTAGGCCACTGTGCGATTCTTAATCATGTTTAGTGGTTTATACCCTTTCTCTCTCCCCACCGGTCCTCTGAACTTTATAACTATATGTAAACACGTTGTCAGTTTGAAAATAATCTTCTCTGGGTTCTTGTTAGAAGAAATTTCAATCTTCTTCAGTTCTAGATTAGGCAGTCTAGTTTTCTCTATCAGTGAATGGACTGGGTTTCTTGGACAATAATGTGCCAATTGTTGATGGTTTGTGACCCATAAAATGTGAGGGTGACTATTCTGGCTTTGGTATGTAATTATGCAAAACACTTTCTATAAAGGCTTGCCATCTGATCTAATGACAGTCCCTGCGGTCTATTTCAAAAAGGGAGGGTCTCTATATACAGCTCCTGAGAGAAAGAAAAGTAACATTTTGTTTTAATACAAGTTTTATGGGAAAAATGGATAAACACAGAAACAGCTGAACACATAGGCAAAGCGTTTTCGGGGCAAATTAAACCAAGGAGGAGATATTTTCATAAGTTCAGCAGAGCAGCACCACGGCTCTACAGCATCGGGGTAGGGACAAATGATGTGAAATCCCCATAGGAAAGAAAAAAAATTATTTTCAACTCCTAAGCACCTTGGAAGAGATGGGAGGTCGCCGGGGAGGAGGTGGACGCCGGGGATCCCGTAGCAGCCTCCCACCTCTGCGGGCTTTTGCCATCCCACAAGAGTCATTTATTTCCCCTCTTTTCGAGCTGCAGAGCAAGGCGGGGTCCTACCTTAGCAAGGCTGTGAAAATGAGCTGGGCGCTTGGGGTGACACCTACCATGCTGTTCCACCTGAGAAATTACCGCCAACAATGTAAAAATACAACAAAATAACCAGGATCGGCATCAGCAGCTCCATCTCCCTCTCCAAAGAGCCTGGACAACAGAGGGTTTCCTTAAACAGGTGAACAGGAAGGAGACATATACGTTCCCTTAAAGAAAAAGGGGGAAAGTTAGAGATATTTGGGTGTTTTTTTTTCTTTTCTTTTTTCTATTTTTTTAATACATTATCTGTATTTTTCCCATTCCTCCCCCGCCCCCCTCCYTTTCTGCTTTCTTGAAAGGAGGGACGCTAAAGGGCTTCGGCTGCTTTGGTTGCTATCAAATGACATTGCTGCTACGTCACGGGACAAAACATAAACACTGCTGCCAATTTAAATTGATGYATAAAGATTAATGGGAGATGAAGCATACTAACAACCTGGATTATAATGGCAGGAATAGTTATTATTTCTCCAGAGCACATCCATGTATACAGAGAGCCATGGGGAGCACACACTCATCGCTAGAATTTTATCTCTCCACATAGGCATGATGTGTGTCCACCGTGACATGTTTAATTCCCTCGTGGACTGAACTAATACGATTAAAAAAAAAAAAAAAAAAAAAAAAAAAAAAAAAAAAGCAGAAGAAAGTAAGCAAGAAAGGCTGATTAAAAGGGAGAATCAACAAAATATCAACATGCCAGAGAGAGGAAGGAGGAATAGATAATTAGAAGCAAAAGAGGAGCAGGTAATTATGATCTGAAATTAAACATGATGTTTAAGACGTCTCCTTTGTACTGCAGTGAAGATTTCAGATTCATACACATAATAAACACTCAGGTTGTCATCTGGAGGTGCAAATCTGAAAGATATTCCAACAAATGAAGTGCTGGCAGAGAGAGGTATAAAGAGATCTCCGCCTGTCAGGGGTCAGACAGCCTGAGATTGCTTCTAGAGATCTTTTGAAAATTTCACACGATTGAAGGCTTAGGGGCTTTGCTGTGTTCGCATTTCAAACTCAGATCAGCGGGATCACAATCAAAAAATAGAGGTCTGGAAAATTTTGATGCAAAGATGGCCACAGGCTTCACTGATTTTTTTTTTCCCCCTTCTTCTTCTTCTTCTCCCAGACAGACACTCTGACATGACTATGATCCCGGGGATGACAGAGTTGTCAGAAAAGAAAGGGAAAATAGCATCTTGTCTTGTAACTTCCTATCAGTCAAAAGGAATTTAGGATCCTCTTTCCAATAAAAGAGAGGGAGAAGGAGCAAGAGGGGGAGCGGGGGAAGACGAGGCTTTCTCACTGAGCAAAGAAAAGTGAAGAGAGTTGTGTGTTTCATAATTAATATTCCACACCTAAACGTTTCTGATCTCTTCCCTTTACAGTCCTCCCACCCCATCACCTTCTTCTTCTCTACAATTTCAAATTTAGATCAATCCATGTYCTCTGAAACAGTGTGCACAAGTGATAAAATACTGGCTACATGTATATTCATATCTAATACTGTATCGTTCATYCTATATGTTTCCATGAGGTATATTMCATTTTCTGCTCGAACTTAATGTAAATACGCGAGTTTTGCTGCAAAYGCCTCGTACCGTTACTGTTTTAATAAAAACGTGAAATCGTTCTAATCAAATATGTCTTAAAGTCTGAAAAATAAGTCATAAAAGTGGAAGGAAATAGAAAATTTAGAAGCGTCTAAAGAGCCGAAGAACAGCAAAAGAAGGATTAAACCAACGGGAATTGTGTTAAAATATATATTCAGTATATTCTATTTATAACTCTTTTGGCAAGGTCAGGTGCAATAGGAAGCGTTTTATCATCTCTGCTATTTCAAATTAATTGCTATTGATTTGTTGACCAGGAGGAAGAGTAGTTAACTCAGCTCAGGTCTAATTATTGTGGTTTCTAAAAGAAAATGATGCGGGTAACTTTCCAAAGGAAGCGAGCTGGGTTTGGAAATCGGACCTTGCCGGGATGCTCTTTCCTAATTAGCTCSGAGCCGGGTGCTTGGGACCTCGAACCGCCCGAAAGTTTCCCTCTCATTCAGTTTTACTCCTGAATGCTCTGCAAGCCAGGTCCTAAGAATTAGTAAAAATCCCTGATATTGCATAGATTTTTGTTGGATTTATGTTTTTGAACTAACTCCAGTGTGCGCTTCGTCAGGTAGAGAGAGGACAGGGAAGGAGCGAAAATGTGCTTTTGGTAGTTGGTCATATACACATATATATAATTTTTTTTTCTTTATGAAAGAAAAAATATATTAACAAGAAAGATAATTTTTTTTTTTTCTCCCTAAAAAGGATGAAAAAGGATTCGGACTCCACCGAGTAACCGAACTTTCCCAATCATAAAACATAACCGCCMGTGTCATGCTGGGAAGCAGAAAATAATCTCTGCAAAATGCCTGAAAAAAAAAAAGAGATTTGCACTGCTAAAGTTATGATAAGAAAGTCTGTATTTGAAAGCGCCAAAGTTTCCCGTTCCCCCGCTCCTCCCCGAAAGTGACAGTGGTAACTCTGGCAAATGACATCTCAATAATGAACAAAACGTTCTTTTTTTTTTTTTTTTTAACCTTGCCATCTGAAGCAACCAGTTAATTAACAAATAACCCCCACATTTTTCGTGGACCCCACCTTTTCTAAATGAAGGATGAGATTTTTGAGACTAAAAATTAACAACGAACTTGAGGGTGTGAAGAAAAAAAAAGTACTTTCGAGAGATGCTTTTAGGGTGTATTTTTCTCTGCTGGGAATATTTCAGGGCTGTGTCACAAAAATAAAGCTAAGCGGTAATGGAAGCAATTTCCYGAAGATAATAAACAAGGCTAAAGAAATTAAAATAAAATAATTCGAACACACAGAAATGGGTTGTTTTCAAGGATTATTAGAAATATCTTCCGGGGGAGATTATTTTTTCTTCCAGGAAAGATAAACCGGAATAAGGAGGATTCGGGTTTTTGTGCTCTTCTGMCTGTACCTGGATAGTGATGCGTTTGTAATTCAGACTTTCGAGTGCAACTTTAGAAATAAGGAAATAAAGACAGAAAATAGGAGAAACAGAATTAGAAATATACAAGATTAAAGGCATTCTACGGACAGTGGAGAGAAACAGAAATAAATCAATTTTAAGAACTATTTCCCTCCTCAGGAAAAAAAAAAAAATCCACATGTGCAACATAAATTTTAGCTGGTGCCGAATTTCCCGCTTTCAGCTGAATAAACTCTATTCGGGGAGGAATAAAAAAGCCGAAAAAAATGATGCAAGTCYTAACTTTGCCATCGAGCTGCCCTGTAAACCAGCACGTTCGTGCTCGCATCGCGTGGATATTTTTTAATCTCTAGAAAGGTCCCGTCCCGCTGCGGGGAGTTCGTACCTGGTCAGAGGGGAGGGAGGGGAGGAAAAGCAGCAAACGAACTTGGCAGGAGGGAATGCTTGCCATTCTGGACAAGGACGAGGGGCAGGAGTTTAACTCTCAAACTTTTACTTGGGAAGAGTAGAAAAACAGAAATATTAACGAGCTGGCTTGAGAGGAGGACGGTGGGCGCAGGATTGAAGTGGTGATGCCCCCTCCTGCGGGCTGAGGGAGAGGAGGGGGGGAATTTGTATTCCTTTCACCCTAGAGATGGACAAGATTGTCCTGACAACTGCAAAACGCGGGGGTTCGGACCTTTGTTCTGGGGCTGGGGATTGCAATTTGGAGGTGGCGACTTGTGTTTTCTCCCTTTTTAAAGAAAAACGGGACGGTCCGTGGACGGAGATTTTTTTTTATTCTCAATAAAGTTTTCACAGACCGAGAGTGGATTTTTTTTTTTTTTTCACCTCTTTTTCTTTTTTCCCGTTTTTGTTTTGAAGCGTGGCCAACAGAAACGTGKAAATTAATGGGAACTCTCCTGGTGAAAGCATCCCCAAGCCGGGGCAGGAGCGGGCGAAYGGGCCCGATCCCGGCTCACTTCCTCAGGGAAATCCACCTGGCTCTCATCCCGGCCGCTGGAATTTTGGGGGGGAGTGGTAGGTGTGTTAGTTTTAATTCCCCAAAGATGCCCCATCCCATCCTATCTTCCTCCCCGCCCCGCCTCCTCCATCCATCCATCCTCCCCCTCTCGCTGCCCCAGGACCACGCGGGACGGGCTCGGTGCAGGCAGCGGGATCAGCTCCGGGCTGGCTCCGGGTTCTGATTGTGACTCCCCGGGCCCCATCCCGGCCCCTCTCCGCTTGTTCCCCCTCCCCACGGGTGTCCCCCGCTGCACGGCGAGCTGGAAACCACCCCAATTCCACGTGTCGGGCTGCGAACATCTCCCACGGCACACAGCACCTTTCCCTACACCCCCGAGTCAGTGAAATCCTCCTCAAATCTCCCCAATCGCTGCTGCAGACAGCAGCCGATATTACCGGCAAAGGAAAGGGGAGCTGCGCTCGGCTCACGGGGAGTTTCACTCGGTTTTCTTTTTTATTTATTTTTTTTTTTTACGTGGGGGATTTAAGGTTTCTCCCGGACCCCGTTTGCGGAGCACACCTGGCAGCCCTGCCGTGAAACACTCAGCGCCTCCTGCACGGGGTTAATCCGGGGCGGGCAGCGGGGTTTTATCAAATCCTATAGGTATGGCCTGTAATGTATATAACGCCCTGCGCGCGTTTCTGGTGGAAGCGGGCTGTGCCRAAGGTGTGTGCGGGTGGCACACACAGCCCCAGTGTCGGGGCGATGTCCCACTGCGGGATGCCACTGCGTGCCCTGAGCGGTTTGCAGGGGGGTCGCTGCCTCCTGTGGGTTTGGGGGACCAGGAACGGAGGGGGCCGGCCGAGGGGCACCACCAGAATTATTCCCAGGCAGCAAATACTGCTGTGGAGATTTCACATGATCTTCCTAATTCCACGTTTTATATTTTATGATTTCTTGCCAGCATCACAGTGTGTTTCTGTTTAGATATACTAAGCTCCTTGAAATTAATTAACCTGTGGTCAGCAACAAAAAAAAAAAAAAAAAAGTAATACTGGTTAAGCTATATTCCTTTACAACGTTTGGTCACAGTTAGTTACAGAATTTTCCAGCTGTGAGGATGATGTACACTATTTACTGTAATTGAATTGCTGTTATAACACCTTTCAAGAGGAAAAGTGATACATGACAAAAGTTGAGCTGACGCAGGGGCCCCCTTTCATCCTCCCCCCCGCTTATCTGGAATAAAAACTTCACTGCCGAGAGCCCCCACTCGTGTCGGCCCCGCGGGTGGGTGAGGAGCCCGGCCCCGCGCAGCGCTGCGGATCCCCCGCACCCGCGCTCCGGCCGCAGCGATGCGCATCCCGCGGCAATTCCCGGCTGGAGCGGGCACCGGGCTCARCCCCGCTGCCCGGGCGAATCGCCACATCAGCCACAAACTGGCGGAGGAGGGGGAGAGGGTGCTCATTGATAGCCCAAAGCGCCCAAAACAGCCGTTCTCGTGTTTGGGGAGGCAACCGGATTTATTTCCATGCGACCAGAGCATCTGAGAGAKTATTTCATA
This sequence comes from Malurus melanocephalus, assembly GCF_030028575.1. NCBI lineage: Eukaryota > Metazoa > Chordata > Aves > Passeriformes > Maluridae > Malurus > Malurus melanocephalus. The sequence continues at coordinate 165,587 of NW_026623712.1, read as the reverse complement.
AAGCAAATTCGAACCAGGCTGTTCATTAGATCCCATTATTATTAAAAGGGAATGATCAGTTGGAGAAAAATCTATCTAATTTGGAGGGAAAAGACAACGCATTTTAAATCATTTCTGTAACTTTTGCTACCTTTGGCGGTTTTGGCAAGAGAACAAATAAAAACCCGGAGGAGTTAGAAGTGTTTTTGTTCCCCTCTCTCTCAATTTTTTCCCTTCTCAGTGCCACACAGCAGCCTTTCCTCCTTCAACTTCAAAGAGGACTGAAAGGACAAACATTCTGATACAGCTAATAATACACGGAGAGAAAGAATTTGCATTCCTTAGCAAATATAAGTGCTCATTAATAGAATCATGTATTTGGCTAAGAACATCTTGCCAGTACAGCTGGGAGATGGAAAGTGGTCGAGTGGGGAGGGTTTGAGGAAGAGTTTTGATTGACGCTGTAGGAGCCACATCACCCCTCTTTCCCCCAGTCATCTATATCAGGTCAACGATTACTCTTAAAAAAAAATWAAAAAGTAAAGTAATAATCATAAAGGAACAGATGGGGACAGAGTGCCCTGCGACTTCTGAAAGGCACAGCAAGGACTCTCTGCCTAGAAATTCATCAAGATAATGCTAATTGCACTCTCAGGCCGTGCCGGAACCGCCCTGCTGGGGATCCCGCATCC
>NW_026623712.1:113384-164400 GCF_030028575.1 Malurus melanocephalus | reverse complement strand
TCCCACCCCTGTACCCCCCGTTCCCCCCGATCCCCTCCGCTGTGATCCCGCAGGTTTGACCGGGCAATAACGGAGCTTTGGGTGCGATGGAGGGCGCGGAGGGGCGCGGGGGGCAGCGATCCCTTCCTCTGTCCCCACAGGACCCGGGGCTCTGCCATCTCCTCTCCTGGCATTAACCCGGTTTGTACCTGGCTCTGGYACATGCCCACACAGAGAATACAATTTTTTTAGCATCGCCATGGGGTGCAGCCTCCCCCAAGGCCATCACCTCTTCTCAACTCTCACTCTCTTTTCCCAACTAACCCTTCCTGAGGCCCTGACTGAGATGACTCYACTTAATAGGTGTGGTGGAAGCTGATAAACCAAAATAAAGTMGCTTTCTGATTGAAACTTTGTTCATTTGACTGAGCTGAAGACGATTCTCGTGATTATCCAAAGATTATTTTACCCTCATAAGAACTCTAATTTAGTTCTCATATTTCCTACTGTAAATCTGAACTTACTGTTCCCTGTAGAGAAGTYTTCTCCAAGAGAGAATAAATAAAAATCAGCTTGACACAGACCCTGGGAAAGTTCAGTTACCCAGGTGGGCAAATATTTCCTGTTCTCAGCACAATAAATTATATATAAAAAGGAAAACCTTAAAGAAATTAAAAAAAAAAACCCCTCAACCTTTTAAGATTATTATCCTAATTTACACTGACATTTATTGATTCCCTCCTTTCTACAAAGAAAAAAAATGTAAAAATATCTGGCCAGCACAGACTGAACAGGTGTGTCCATGAGGAGACTCACAGTGAGGAGATGCTGGATTGGAATTGCAGCTCAACATTGGGACTACAATTTGATCTCCTGCATTTCCAGATTTAAAAGTGTCATAATGAGCAGGATTTGAAAGGTGAAYRATATATTTCACACASATATTTCAAATGACCCCATGAGTGKTTTTTTTCACTTCAGGACCCCATGAGTAGTTATTTTTTTCACTTCAGGCTTGAATATAAGGTTTGGATAACATTGTAGAAGGTAACCCTTAATTCAGCTGTGAGACTGAGAGCTTGGTGTAAGGATACAGCCCTCTGCTGAGTCTTACTCCATCAAACTTTGTTGGTAACAATTTCTTTCTAGATCTTAACTCTTTTTAGCTTATTTATAGAAGTTACCTTTACCTGTGAGTTTCCTTAGTTTTGGTTAGCASCTTTTTACACATGATGTGAGTGTATTTTTATTACTCAAACACAGCTGAAAATAGCTTGGCTTTGACTTGAGTGGACTTTGTTTCATTGGAGATGCACATGAATGCCAGAGGAACACTCTGGGAGTGAATCACATGTGGTTCTCCAGGATGGTTTGTGCAGGACAAGAGCAGAAATGTGTGTTGGCTGCAAAAAAATCCTGTATTTCACCAACATAATCTGTAGAAATTATCAGTCAGGGCCCTGCTGATGGTTTAGGCCCAGTGGTCATCGGTCTAATAACCTTCTGATTGAGTTTGGGATTAAAAAGTCAAAAACCTGTGGTTCATTCAGCAAGTGGGACCCTCCATCTGAGCACGCTGATGTCTGCAGTGACTTTTTTCTGTCCCAGTGGTCCCCAGCCCACGCTGGCCCTGGCATAATAACATCAAGCAAGGAATGCACTGTCTTTTTTTTTTTTTTTTTCCCCCCACCTCTCCCCATCCTTTTTAACTCCTGTGGCTGTGAGCAGCCTCGGAGGGTCCATAAGGTTAACAAATTGGGAATTTCAAACCCCTTTGTTTCTGCCTCCCCCCAAACACGCCTGYTGGCTTTGCTGCAGGGGCTTGAACCCAGAAATCCCTCCTGACCAACAACCCCAAGGCCCCCGAGCTCACAGGGACAGCCTCAGCAGGACACTGCCCCAGGGTGAGGAGCCCAGATCTTTGGGGATGAAACAAAATGTTTCAGATGTGATGAATTGGACATCTGTTTCATCAGAGGGAGAAAAAAAAAAAAAAAAAAAAGGAAAATTCATCAGCTCTAATGAGAGATGCAAAGATATTTTGGTATGTTGATAAGCTGCCTCCTGCTCCTCACAGCTGGAACAAACAYRCTACCTTAATCTATTGGCCCYWAGGAAGGATTTWTTTTTTTTTTTTCCCCTGGGTAATRCCTTTTCTTCTCATCAGATCACTGGAGTATCAGTAGCAAGCACTCGATGCTTTGCATTGTGCTCTTCAGCAGTTTTGGGTCACTGCCAGCCTCCAATTCACCTGCAAGTTCCCTTCTCCATTCCACACTGGATTTCTTAAACACGACCACATCTTCCTGTGAGAGCTTTTATTTTCTATTCAGCAGCTCTAAGAGGGCTGAATGCATTTTGTTTATTTTGTTAGCGTGGTCAGGGGATCTGCTTTTACCTGGAACTCATCCTGGGYGATTCACCTCCTCCAAATGCTTCCATAACCTCTAAATGTGGTGAACAGGCACGAGGGAAATGTTCTTTCTCTCACTGGGAGTATCTCAGTGCCACCCATCACCTGCAGTGCTCTGCAGCTCAGTGCTGGGGACGCTCCCATGTGCTGGATGCTTTTTTAAGGGATTGATAAACCCTCCTGGAGATTTTTATCAGCAGCTTTGTGTGACTCTGAATGGTGTTACAGCGTGTTCCCAGACCTGATCACCTTTTCCCCTTTGGATATGTGTTGGTTTTGTGCACAGATTCAGTTCTTGCAAACTGAACTCTTCAGCTCTTTGTGCAAATTTATTTTTCTTGTAAATATAATATTATTGAYGGATTCTGCTCTGGAAAGGATTTCCTCTCCAGCTCCTGTTTTCTCCCTTCCCAGGTGCTGTGTTATTCTAGGTGCARGGTTTTCATTTTTATCTGCTCTTTCCTCCTTGCAAGAGGTGTCAGGAGGCCACGATCTGCCCGAGCCATCTCACACACTGAACGATGCTCTGAAAGATGTCTCTGCTCCTAACCCCAAGTGTGAGCTTTTCATTTGAAAGGCTGTGACCAGAGATGGTGCAAGCTCAGCTGGGATTTCAGCCAGGCCCTTGCAGACCAAGCTTTTCAGCGCTRCCTGAGAGGGGCTGAGCAGACATCTGCCTTTTCCTGGATATCCTTGCAGCTGCCCCAGCAGTGGCCTGCTTCCAAAGTGCTGTCACCCACGTTTTTTTCAATTCTTGTCCTGGTAGAGTCTCTTCAGGAAGCTCCAGGATCCTGTCTGAAGCTCCTGATAACAGCTTGTTGTGCTGTTGACACGGTTGCGGATCCTGTGACTCCCCACATTTCTTTTTTTAGAAGCAGCATTCCAGCTCTCTCTGTTTTTTTTTTTTTAAACCTCCCTTTCATTAAATCGTGCTGATGCCACAGAAAACTGTCAGCTGTCCATTGCTTCCCCAGACAGGGAGTATATCTGTATGTATATATATGTATATATGTGTGTATAATCAAGGCAAGGGGAGGACAGGGTCAGGTGTTGCTATGGAAAGGGACTSTTAATCTGTGACAGAGCTGGAGCCACGGGAGGGGACAGCCTTCCCTGCACAAAATAAACCTTTAAAGGGAAGCTCAGCAGCCTTTCTTCAGGGGACACCTGCCCCAAAGTTTGCTAATTTGGTAAATGGCAAATTTTACAAATTTTGCAGTCCCTGCATTGCTCAGCTTTGATGATGGCTTTTCAACCAGAAGAAAAGATTTGGATGAAGTATTGGCTCGAATGCTTTACAAAGAGCWTGATGGCCAGATCCTGGAGGTAATCATAACTTTCACAAAAATCCCGTGATGGTTTTTGCCAGCCAAGCACCTACTTACATCAGACTTGCATCAGACATCATTCACTTTTAACAGATTATCCTAAAAGAAAGAAGAGGAAATTGGAGCAAGGGGAGAGATTATCCCCTGGCTCATGTATTTTGTTAAAATTATGTCCCTTGCAGACCCAGCTGGGTCTGGGATCGCTCTGATCCATCCTGGGTATGGTTTCATCGAGTCACCCAGCCTGCAGCAAATGAAACCAGTTTTGCTTTTATTSACTGACTCAATCATTCTCCAGTAGGGTGGATAAGAAGGATCCCTCCTTTGGAGGTGCCTTTGCAGAGCTGCTTTCTCTTTTCTCCCARGCACACACACATCTTCATCTTCCCRARGCTCCCAGTGAGGATGGGACTGAAGCAGCCACTCCTCACCTACAAWTTTTTCTTCTTCTGAGGGCCCCAAAAAGTGCAGGACACAAGTTATTAACTGTGGCAAATCGATTGTGTTAAAAGTCAATGTGGTAAAAGGCAGATTTGCCAGCTGAAAGTCTCACCTATTAAACTTAGGCTGCACTCTGGGTGTTTTTACACCTTCAGAAGAATTCTCTCTCCAGGTGTATTTTCAGCAGCTCGTCCCATAGCTTCATCCAGGTCCGACCTAGCGATGGAGACAGAAATGACGAGTTAAATTCATTTCTTCCCATCCAGCAGGATTTTTCCATCCATTTCCCTTTCCCAGCYCCTGCTGCTCTTGCTGCTGACCACAGCCCTGCCAGTTGGTGCTGCCTCCCCAGGTCACCTCGAGGTTGTTTCATGGACCATAAGGTGTTCCCTGGCCAGAGGCTGAGCACGGGAGGAATGAGAATGAGCACAACCAGCCTCTCACAGGGTCATGATGCTCTCACACACCAAGCAATGTTGTGTTTTTGTTCTGCTTGGCAGTCCTAATTTCAACTTTTTTAAATATTTTCCTTTCCCACAGGAAGCATCGGAGGGCTGTGCATCAGGCGCTGAATGCAATAAGAGGAGTTGGATTAAATATTAAAGTATTAATATTTCCTTGGGTGCCCCTTATCTCTARCATTTTTAAATTTTCTTCAGCTGTAGTTTGATTGATTCTGAGATTTCTGTGCTTCTCTGGACCTTTAAATCCTGGTAAGAAATCACTTTGTCTGGTTTTTAAATCYTTGCAATCTGAACATTTCTCCTCACAGGCATGGGTGTGCATGTGTGTACACAGAAAAATGGGTTTTCGTGCCCCACTGGAAATCAAACCTGAGAAAACAAGGGTAGCCCTTTTCCTCTGCAGCATTTAGAAATATTCCATGATGCATTTCTGCCCTTTGCAGAGTGGGTTTTGCTGCAAAAGCAGCACTCTGAGAAGGGCTGTGGCCTCCGCGCTGCCTTAGGGTCATTTCTCTTTTCCTAACCCCATTCAACAGCGATGTTTTCAGCCAAGAATGGTGATGGACACAGGGTTTCAATCACAGGGACTCTCAGRAGCTTCCCAATAATGAAACAGGTAAAGTTCTGTGGTGCAGCCAACAAGACWCTGCTCTAAGCAAGCTGAGCATCAAGGCACGCTGAGGCAGAGATCAGAGGGTGCTCAGCGTTACCAGGAAAAATTATTGGAGAATAAATCAGAAAAAAAAAACCACCTGGCTTATTCAAAACTTTGACATACAAGTCAAAATGCTGCCTGAGGTGATTATCAGTGGTCACTGGTGACAGGAAGGTGAGAAGGGGAAGGAGGTGATAAGCAAGAACTCGTGGTATGCCAGGGGTAGGAAAAAAGAAAAGTCAGGGAGAAACAAAGCACATTTTCCAGAGAAAAGAGATTACTGAGTGAGAAGGGCTGCTTTTGCAGCAAAGAGCAGGTTTTCTTCACAAATGGGCCTGAACTGCAGCATTATAGAAATGGGGCTGCATTTCTTCTCTTGGGAATCCACGGCTTGTTTGCCAGTGAGGGAAGAGGGATGCAATCTCCTCCGTCCTACCAGGAGGTCTGTCCAAATAAAAGCAAATCTSAGTAAATTGGGTGAAGGTTTTGTTTGCTTTTGTGGGGTCATTTTGCATGAAAACATGTGCCTTGTTAACTGGTATCCATCCACATCCTTAAATCCAAAAGTATTTACAGGATAAAATTCAAATGAAGAAAARCTCCCAGTGTCCATTTTAAATTAAAAGGCAACTTGTGAGGCAGATTTTCTGCTGCATTTGACCTATCTGCTACAGTCCTGGCAATTTTTTTCTTAAAGCTGTCACCTCAGAACCATTTCTTAAGTGACAGGAAAAAGGGACTATCCACTTTTGTGTGGGAGTGCCACGAAGGGAATATGAAGGAATGGAGGAAAAGAAGGAACTTGTACAAGATGTGAGTGAAGAGATGAGCCAAGCTGGCATCACTGATGAAAAAGAAACTGAGATACGGTAAGAAAGAATAAAATATGAAAAAAGAGGAAAGAATGAGATATGTATAAGAAGAAAGAATGAAATGTGTAAAAGAGGAAAGAATGAGATATGTAAAAGAGGAAAGAATGAGATATGTAAAAGAGGAAAGAATGAGATATGTAAAAGAGGAAAGAATGAGATATGTAAAAGAAGAAAGAATGAGATATGTAAAAGAAGAAAGAATGAAATATGTAAAAGAAGAAAGAATGAAATATGTAAAAGAAGAAAGAATATGGGCATCTGGGAAATGAGGTTCTGAAGTGTGACCTTGCTGAAGGATGGAAAAAAAGCAGTGCAAGGGATATCTGGAGGATGGGCACAGGGTGGTGGGAACAGTGATCTGTCACTTGGTGGTTGGGATGGGCAGACAGACGGGGGCTGTGGCGAGGAGGGGACACAGGAAAGGGACACTGAGCAGAGCTGGAGCGAGAAGGGAGCACAGGGAAGGTGGCAGGAGGTGCAGGTTGGGGAGGAGGGATGGCTGCCAGCCTGCCTGGTGATGGGGTGGCATTGTCAGTGCTGCTACCATCAGCGATGGCAGATGACAGGAGCAGGATGTGGGGAATGTGGGAGAAGAAAGAGCTCTCAGCCCCCACCGCCGACACGGGAGGGGTGAGTTCGGCTTCCATCTCTCAGCGTAGYTCCTCAAAATCTGGGGCCATCTGGACACAGTCCTGTCCCTCCTACAAGCTGTCAGCAGCACCGAGGGATTGCTCTGGCAGCCAGGACTCTCTGGCACATCCGAGAGGCTCCGTGCTCGTGGCCAGAAGGGCAGATGGCACCGGATCCACTACGGTGGCTTCGCACCACCTGGTGTCCCCCAGTTGGGGACCCCCATGGAGCCAGGTGAGCCCAGCCCTGGAGCTGCAGGGCCACCCTGAGGGGACACCCAAACACTTTCAGGGSTGTGAGGATGGCCACGTGTGGCTGTGTTGTGTCAGCATCACCAGAGCCACGGCTCTGGTGGAGGGAGAGCTCAGCTGACACCGCAGAGGAGCCGATGTTTGCAGTGATCAGAGCTCCAAATATCTCCTCAGCGCTTCCTCTGCTCTGTGCAGACCTGGTGGATCTGCAGTTTAAAATTTGGGCTGGTGTTTTGGGTTGCAGTGGGTTTGAATAAAAGTTGCTGCCACTCCTGCATGTGCTCACCTTTATTTCATTCAAGAAATGTTTTACGAACCCTCAACCTYCCCAAATTTGCTTATTACAGCAAATCTGATAAGGGGAATCTGCAAAGRGAATGCTTTGGGGTGAGAAAGTGATATGTGATTTTTACCTGGGGCTGCAGAAAATCATCCTACAAAAAAACCAAGCCAAACACACAAGCAATTAAAACATCATGCCAAAAATCAAAGCTGTTAAGGACAGTATAAAATTTTGTGTTCGAGGAGAGGAGATGGGAAGCAAGTGGTGACTGTGAGTTGATTAAAGGGTCACTTCTCCCTGGCTGAGGAGGGCTGGATGCTTCTCCTGTCACCCCACTGACAGAGGGAAAAGGTTGTGCTGGACTCGTCCAACCTCAGCCCTGACAAACTCTTCTGGCAGAGGGGACACTTTGGCTTGAGACTTTTAGCTTGAATCCCACATATGCATGTRCTTCTTCCACTGGAAAATAAAAATATTTAAAAATAAATGACATCTATTTCTGTTAAATTGTAAGACTTCTCCAATCTAGGTATGACATTCTGGCCAAAACCTTTGGGGCAGAGATCCTGCCGGAAGAAAGACAAATTGACCCACACTGAAGATATCCACAGAAAGACAAATAGAAGGTTTGAACACAAGTTTTCTCTGCATGATTTCCCTAAGCATTGATTTCCCTAAGCATTGATTTCTTCCCAAAATCTWATCTAAATCCACCCTCTTTCATTTTAAAACCACTGCAATTCATCCTATCACTGTTCTCCCTAACATCTTGAACATTTACATCCCTTTAAGGATCTACAGGCAGTTTTACAACCAACAAAAAAATATCACGAGTATGGAATTTATACCAAGTAGGTGACTTCAGTGCTCAAAATCCAWTGATTTCAAAACAGGAGAAGTTTTTAAAACTTCTTTTATTTTCCTGATCAGCTCCTACAAATGCAGCTTCTGGGTGTCCAAGCTCTCATGAAAAATCAAAGGAAGCCTGCATGCAAAGCAAAAGCACAGTTGTCACTTTAGTTTACTCATGCTTGTCCCAGAAAATGAAAAGAGGCTTTTCTCACTTCATTTTTTTTTTTTTTTAATGCACTCGTGCAACACAGTTGTGTGTGGAGTTAAACTTCTTATTGTGGTGTTGGAAACCCAAACTGTGAATGCAAATCTCCTGATGGCTCAGTATCAGACCTCTGAGTCTCACTGCTGAGACATCTTTGAAAATTTGGCCTCATTTTGTAGTGACAAAGTGACAGATTCCTCTTGTAAGGAAATTGTGGTGAGCAGAGTGCCTGGAGGTTTGGCTAATTTGCTAGGATTACGATTTGGGGTTTTATGACAGTAGCTTAGCTTTCCTTCAAACCAGCCATCAAAACAGAGCTCTGCTTTTGGAGAAAACCAAATCCACAAAGATACAAAAGTAGAGTTATCCCACCTGACTGGTGTTCCCAAGCTCCTGACTAAGCCTGTGTTCCCCTTGTCACATTTCCTCTGCTAGAACCTGGTTTTTAATGTTCTCTCACTGGTTTGAGCAGCCAGGACTCTAAGGATGCTGACTTTCACCCCGTTTGCTTCAGAAATTGTGATTTCTGTCTCACACTGATCCTGAGCMTGTTCCTTATATGGCTTCTCCTCGTAGGACCCAGCAGGATGGGTGGGATGGTTCCCCTTCTCCCATCCTGAGCTTGCACTGCTCAGCCCCAAAAAAAAGGAAGCCTCGTGCCAGGATCGAGTCCACCAACTCCTTCCGTGTCCAAAGACACTTTTTTTACAACAGGAATTCCTCTCAAGCCCTTGCCAATTAAGCTCGGTTTAATAACTCAGACCATTTTATGTGACATATTTCATCTTGGAAGAGSTAATAAAACCACAAATTACTGCTCACAGTGCTCCCAAGAGGCAGGTCACCAGTTTTTGACAGGGAAACTGAGGCAACGTGTTTTTAGGACAGCAGAGCGGAGTCTTTGCCAAACCACCCAGGTGAGTTCAGTGCTGTGCAGTCTCCCAYGTGGGACAAAATCTTCTTCTGCTTGGTATGATGAGGAAATCTCCTGCTTTTCTTCATCAGGAAGATGCAARGGTGAAAAGGCCGTGGAAATGATGTCTGTGCATCTTCCAATTCTCTGCTGGGYGTTTGAACTCAAAATGCCAGCAACACTCTTCTCTCTTGCTCTCAAGAGGAAAGCAGTATCTGGAGTAGGGCAGCATGCCTTAATTTGAGAAATTTAATGCCTTCGAAGCACCACCAAAGCACAATTAGCAAATAAAAAAAAACCCCAGAAGTCAAGGCAAGAGACCTGAGTATGTAGTTCAAACATCAAAGGAATATTACCTGTGCTTTCATCTCCCTTTCCTCTTGTGAGTCAAAGATACAACACATTACTGCATATTTTAAGCATTTTCTATTTTGAAAGCTGAAACGTCAGTGTAATTACCCCAATGGTAATTTCTGTGGTGCTKTTCCAGGCTGGTGCTTCAGCTCTCACAGGATGATCTCCATCTCTGCCTTTGATTGGTTTGTGTCCAATTCACTCTGGATTCGAACTGGTTCACATTCCTTGACAGTTTGCTTTGAATGCTGCCAAATGAGGGATGTCCCAGCCTTTTGAGGGGCATTTTTGATGTCCCTCTGTCATCTGGTTCTCCCCATCCTCTTTCCCAGGTGCAGGATCACCTGGAGACATCACTGTTCAGAGCAATCTGCAATGTAAACACCTGGAACAGAACATAACTCTTTCCTTTTTCTTTTTTTTTTCATCTTTCTTTCCTCAGAATGAACTTTGCTGTTGAGGATTATTGAAATCTGCTCGGAAAAGATGCGTGAAGAACATCCTTTATGGTCCATCTYGTGGCAAAATGCAGGGATTTCTTTGCTCATTTGAATGTCAGTGGATTATTTATGCTGGTGCAATGTTTTCAAGAGATGAAATACTCCCCACTGTGCTACATGCAAATCTCTGCAATGTAAACATAAATAGTTGTTGCACACGCATAATCAAAGACATTTTTTATAATTATTGTTGGATAGTTCAGTCCTCTAATAGCATCATCTGGTGTAAATCAGTGTAGCTCCACTGAAGCCTGCAAAGCCCCTACCGATTTGTACCACATGGGGCTCAAACTCTTCACTCTAAGTTTAGTCCTTCCAAAAAAAACAAAAAAAAAAAAAAAGCCTGGTAGTCCTTGAAAATGAAGTTCTTTGCTCATTCATGGGAAGCTGGGAGAGCAAGAATGGCAGGGACTTTTCTTGATCCATACTCAGCACTCATCCAGGGAGAACATTTCTGCCATGAGGGAAAGCAGGAGGTTCTGTGCCAAGAGAGTTCCTGGCCCCTCTGCTCACACTACCGCAAAGATTTGCCAGATAATGTCATTTATAACGTGAGCTCCTCTCTGCCAAGGTTTGGACCAGGACCACCAGCTCTTTAGCACGGGCCAGCAGACACTGCCAGATGCTACAAATTTTCAGTCRTTCACAACCTGTGCTGGGTTTTTAGATAGCTAAAGGTAAAGGGCTGGAAATCTGGGTTTCTGTCCCCAGAGCGATCTCGTTGCACTGTCATTCAGCATTATCTTTTCTCCAATATTGTACACAGCACAAAGAACTTTTTAAAGCTACTTTGACATTTGATTTGGCTCCAGCTGAAGAAAACAACCTCAATCTCATCCTTCTGGTGTTCTGTAGAAAACTGTGCACTGAGTTAATATAAAATACAATATTCAGTAGCATCTATTTTCACAAATTAATTYAGACTACATCATGAAAACAGGTGCTAGTGGAAGCTGCCCATGCAGATTTTAATRCTATAAATATACATTTATTTCCAAATCATCAACAGTGTATTAACTGGTGTACACAGTGTTTTACCAACAGACACGAAGTTAACTTTGCTTGCACAAAAAGAGGTGGAAAATTAGGAGTTTGCTCCCCCTCTTTTAAAGCCTGATAGAGAAAATATCCTCTAAACACTGAATATTATTTATTAATAATAGATTGGAGGAGAGAGTTTTGACAGAAGTGAAGAGTACACACACAAACACACACACGCTGTAAATGTACCCACCTTTCAGACAACTAAAAGTCTGCATTAGTGTGATCAGCTCTTTCAGGTTTACCTGTCAGATTTTTTTCCCCATGTTCTCCATTTTTCCACAAGATCCTCCAAAAGAGTTGCTGTTATTCTTGTATAGGCTTGACGTGGACATGAACTTTTTTTGCAAGAAGCCTGAGCTACTGTTAGCAGCTCCTGAAGAGCTCTAAGTCCAACGTGGGTTTAATTTGTGGTGAGTGCCATGGCAGAACTGTCTAACAATATAAGTCTGTTGGACATGTCGTCTGGGCTGTCACGTTCAATTTGCACATGACCTCCTGGCCAAAAAATGGGAAAGAAGTGGTAGAATGTGGGACTGAAAGCTTATATTATTGCTTTGACAGCTTCACTCATCTAGAAGTAATGCAAAATGCAATTTATATTTATACTCTCTGACCTTCTGTACAGACAGTGAAACTATCTAATGATGGGCCACGGTAGCAGAGAAAGAAACAGATCTCAATACAGCTGGAATTTGTCTACATTTTTTTTGCTTTTCAACCATTCAATTACAGTCAAAAGATAAATGAAACATGAAGAGTGCCTTGGTTAGGTAGTGACACAATTATTTTATAGTGAGTAGGTTCTGGCTTTGAGCCTTGGCAAAGGTTGCCACGCACGCCTTGTTTCACTAGATGCAGATAATCCGCCTGCTCCCACCGGACAAATCCCCTCTGCTCGGAGGTGTGTCATCCTGCCCATCACAGGAGGAGAAGAAAGACACCAGCAACTCGGTGCCACTCTTCCCCCSKKSMWTTYMAWWWYCCCCCAGAAAGGCTGATGCTCTAATCCTATTAACCACGATGAATCGAGTCAGGCCCCGTCGCGAACGGGACGTGAGGCGGGATTTTCTGCGGGATTGGGGGAATGCGCCACGWTCTTCTCGTCTGAGGAGCAGCACTCGGGTTTGTGTCCTCCCAGGGAAAAGAAATGAATGCATCAGCCTTTGATTGTGACAGAAAGCACCAGGTAACACCTGGAGATGCTCATCAGCACGTCTCAGAGCTGGTRTCGTGCTGCCACAGCTCAGCATCCTTCACAGGGGGCCACCACTGTTTGGAGCAGCACAATTTGGCTCAAAAATTCAGCTTCCAGCTGCATCTGTTTCTGCCTTCTCATCCAAATGAGATGCAGGATTTGAAGGAAAAGTTATTTGCAGGAATGAGCATTAGGAGATGATGAACACAGAAAACAGAAAGCGTGGGGTTTATGCATCTCAGGGTATTTTGGACAACTACATCAGTTTGAACTCCTCTCTTCACTCCATTGATCCATCCTGCTTTAAACAGGAGTCGATCCAAAGTCCACTGACCTTAGCAGTGAGAGTGTTATAAATGGCTGTAGGCTGTGAAACAGGTTTAGAAATTAGGTGTTCATATAAACCAGTCACTTGTTTTCTTTTCTGTTGTAATTGTTTTGTTTTGGTTTGCCACGTTTTGCTCTTGTACATTGAATTAATAAAAAAAAAATGTTGCAGGATAAAAATTTCAGCTGATATATAACTTTTTCTGTGGAATTATTTTTTTGAAAATAGACATATTGACAATAATAAACCATGAATCTGATGGTCGCTATAGAGTTAATACGTCAGAAAAGAATAAAAACATGGAAACAAAGGCTATGAGAAGGTCATGTTTCATAAATAAATACAATAAGATGAGATAACTAAGACAAAATAGTTCAATGATGAGAGGCTGCCTGAAGATTAAAATGCAATTTATCTTTCTTTCGGTTAGCTTCTCAGTGAGAAAGAGMAGTTTGTCCAAACTATTAGCTATCCTATGGGTTAAAAAATTCCTACTTCTGCACCTTTTGGAGCAGAATATAATCATATTTATTAAATTTTAAGGAAACTCGGTATCTRGTTGATTTGTGCAGCTTCTCCCCGTGGTCCCAGCAGGCTGGTGCACACTCCTGGCTTTCCAGGGTGTAAAGTTTCAGCCCTGGGTTTAAGGCAGGGGCCACACATGAGCACTGGGACCCCTGGGGTGACTCCCTGGGGGCGAGGGCAGCTCTGGGGATGACCAGAGCAGTGTGAGGGGCACTCTGCAGCCTGAACCTCACAGTTGGTGCACATGGTTAAATCAATACCCCCCTCCCCAGGGCTCCTCCAGCCAGAGAGAGCTGCAGCCCGACTCGGGGGGGGGATCAAACCAGGGGCTCTGCTTCCTTTTCATTGTTCTTTTTTCCCCAAGTGGACAGCTGGAATAAAAACCATGAGTTAAAATAGCCAAAAAAACCTCCCTTAACACACCTACATAGGTCCAAAAACTTGTGTAGGTCTGACTCCTGCTGGTGCCAGCACAGGCTTTGGCCTTGGCAGGAGGAGGAAAGGGAAGAGGTCTCTGGTTTGGGTGGGAGGGAGAGGAACGCCCCCCGGTAATTGCTCGGTTTTGCTTTTGCAACCTTTTGCCCAGCAGCTGGTACAGCCAGCAGTGTGTCCTCTCTCACACTCCACAGATCTTTTCCAGCTGAGTCACTAAATCAAGAGAAAATTGAGCAGTTGAGCTGGCATTTTAGAAGACTGATTTGGAGGGGGGTGGGAGGAAGAAATCCCCTTCCTTTGTCTGTACCTTTTTTTTTTTTTTCTCCCCACCAAGCTGCTGGAGTGAAGCAGTTAATAGTGATTTTTTTTTTTTCCATCATTTTTAATCCACAACCCTGCCCTGTACCTGCCCTTATAATCCCCTAGCATGTGCTGGTGACATCACATGGCCATCAGCTCCCAGCTCCATCCCTGTGACTGTCATTAACTGTTGCAAGCAAATGAAAAATGACTGGGAGACTCGGTGGCTCCCACCAGTGACCTTGGGTATTATTAGAATGACCTCGCTTTGGCTGGACCATAAAAAAAAAAAAAAAAAAAAAAAAAAAAAAAAAAAAAAAAAAAAAAAAAAGAAAAACCTTTCTTGATATCATCGCTGGGGCTGACTGAGGCTGTTTGCAGCGAGGAGCCGGGGAAAGGAGAGGAGAAAACCATTAAAGAAAGCGAAGTGAATGTTATGCAAAGATGAGGTGGCCATAAATGCTTGATCAGAGGAGCAGCCCCGCAGTCTGACCCCTCACCAGGACACGCTGGGCAGTGCTGGGGTTACAGAGCACCTTGCTGGGAGTGTTTTCAACCAACCTCCTCTTTGTTGTTTGTTTGCTTGGGCTTTAAAGGAAAATAAATCACGTGGAAGTGCTTAAAGGCTTATTGGCCTCTCACACCTTGAATTCTGACAGGCTTTGCTGGTCCTGCACACAACTCTGTGAGCACACGGGGCAGGGTGAACACTTTTTAGTGTATTATGACACAAGGAAAATGTGTCTTTATGTCTCTATGTGCATACACCTCTGTGTGCAAGCACACACATGTACAGCACATGTTTATTAATGTACATATGTATATTAACATAAATTCATGTATAACACCGATAGATGTTCATATTTATGGTCCTGCTTTATTCTCAATGTGCAAAAAAAACAAATATTAATTTGAAAACAATATTCAAGAAACAATATTCATCACGTGCCTGATGTCACCTTCTATAGAACATATAATCATAAATATTCCTGTACCATATAGTGGTCATGTTCCTTCCAGTGTGCTCTAGAGACACGAGCAATAACAACGACCAGTAAGAATAAAGGATAAAAATAAGAGTTAAGTTTAATTAAAACGAGAATGGCAATGAATATAAGAATAAATAAGAATAATTCACATATCTGGGCTGGGCCATGAGTATGTTCTGATGTTTAGGGCCTTCCCTGGCAGGGACCTGGACCCCCAGCCCTGACCATGCCAGGCTGCAATGCGCTACCCTGGGGGGCTGGATGGGCACCAGCTGCCCTCGGGGTGCCTCGCTGGGAAATTGTTAAAGCCCTGGAGGCAGACAAAAGCGATCCTCCCGCCGCTGTCCTGCCCGGCTTCTCCGCTGTCAGCTGGAAATGGATCTGATGCCCTCTGGACTTTAACTCCCGAAGAAAAGGGCATTTTATTACAGGCTATGACAAGCTGCAGAGAGACTTGGAGAACTCAATAAGAAGAGCCAGCGGGCGGAATCACGGGGCGGGAGGGGGATTCTGCAGATGTTTGGGAGGCAGAAGGAAGATGCGTTCAGCCGGGAGGTGTGAGCGGGACACGATGCAGCGGCGGGAGCGCAGCGCATCTGCCAGGATTGCCCGGCAGAGCCCCGCTGCCAGCTCCTCAGCGGGGAACAAGGAGCAGAAAGCACCAAACCTCCTTTTTTCCCCTGTTAAATCGGTGTTTTTTGCATCTCTGGAGCACTCCCGTCCCCTTTGCGCCGCGCAGGACGCGCTGTGCGCGGCTGAGGCGGGAAGGGAGCGGCTGCAGGTGGCTTCTCTACCCAAATCCTCCCTCTCTCTTGTGTTTTGGGGGCAGGAGGGCATCTCTGCCGGGCTGCAGGAGGGTGGTGTCGGCCCGTGGTGCCAGGAGGAGCGGGCAGGGAGCGGCGCTCCGCCGGGCCGCGCTCACCCCCCGGCTCTCGCATGCCGCTCCTTGGACCTGTCACGTATCTCGAAGGATGCCAAGGACTTTATGGAGTCTGTCAAGCACTCAGTACTTCTGTCTTTAGTGGCATCCTCATAGACAAACTTCGCAGGTGTTAAAAAAATATGCCGGAAAATAATAATAATAMTACTAATAAAAAAAAAAAAAATCTCAACAAGCTTAACAGCTGCTCAGGGACACTGCAAACCATCTGATTTTGCAGGATAGGGCTACCATCCTAATTCTCCCTGGCAGCTTTTCAAGTGCGTTTCATCGCTGATTGCCAATGGAGGATGGCTCTGTCTCTCCCTTCGAGCCCYGCTCGGCGCCTGCCGGGTGTCTCTGGGAGCGGTTTGGCACCGGGAAAATCAACTCCCATCTCGGGAGCTGGGGGAAAAAAGGAGAAAAAAAACAACCCAAAAAAAGTGCTGGTGTCTGGAAAAAAAATAATAACAATAATTTTTAAAAAAAGTTTCGAAGTGTCAGACTGTAAGTGTAAGAGTTTCAGCCGGGATAATGTTGTGCCTTATGGCAGGTGAGCSCGGCACGGGCAGCTCCTCACCCTCCTCGGGGCAGCGAGAAACGCGACAGCCGCACACCGTTTGGGGATTCTCGAGTGCTTTACGAGCCCAAGGGTGGCCTCWGTGCCAGCCTGTCACCCCTGCGCAAGCCGTGAGGAGCAGAGAGTTTCATGGGGACGGCTGAAGGCAGAAATCGCAGCACGAAGCGCTTCTGCATCCCTTCCCAAAGGATGCTCCCCCAGCCCTCTCCAGCCGGCCGGGTGACTGTCAGCTCGTTATTTCTCTTTGGCTCATGGGTCTTATTTCGGGTTTATATTTATTTTTGAAGTGTTGAAGCCCCAGTAACACGAGGGGTTTTCTCGGAAGGAAAAAACAAACCCCAACGAAATCCCAGAGCAATCTTCAGCGCAAACCAGAGCTGCCTGATTCTGGAAATGATGCTTGCAGAAAGGGTGAAAATCATGAGCCTCTAACCAAAAATGTAACAAACCCTGGCCAGTATCACAAGGGCAACCTTCCCATGGGCCTCAGGGTTTGCTGTTATCCTTACTTACACTGATAASTCCTTTTGCTAAATCCCCTAAAGTTGCCTGCTCTTCCCTTTCATGTATAAAGTTACCAAAATCTGACAGATAAGACAGATTTACTGTTTCTGGATAAGACTTGCGGCCACACATAAGAGACCACACTGCAAAAAAAATCAGTTAAAATGTGTTGCTACTTCAATGAAAGACTGTGGGGGAAAACAAAAATTGTTTTTACTTTAAACGATAGTATAAGGAAAATAATAATATAGCAAGAGGGGAAAAGAGGCAGGTCCAGGAGGAATAAAGAACATTTTCTGCTCCGCTGTCACTCGTGTTTTCACCTGTATCTGCGCTTTCAGGAGCAGGCAGTGTGGCTCAGGGAACTGCTTTTCTTCTCCTTTTCTTCTATTCTGTTTGGAAATGCAGCTGACACCTTCGCAGGTACATGACATTATCCACACTCACACTCGAAGATGGGGCTGGGGAATGCGCTGGAAGGATGTGTCAAGGRCGAGGCAGGAAAGTGCAAGTTTAGAAAATCTTGGAAGTTTTTCTAAAAGCCGTCTGAAAAGATAAATTAATGGGGATTCCTGGGATTATCACGTATCGTTTTTGAACTCTTTTCTGAGACCTTTATCATTTAAGGAAGGGTGACCAATTTCCTAAGAGACGACTATTTGTTTGTCCCACTTCAGTGACAAGTTTTTGCCCACATTTGCAGTCGCTGGTGTTTTGTTGCGCTGCTGCTTTGGGAGAAGAGAGCCCAAACCCAAAGTTCATCACCTCACTGTTAAACCTCAACTTTCCTTTGGTTATCCAAAACTRTTTGAATTGGAGCCAGCAAATTCTGAAACTTTTACAAACCCGGATAGAGAAATATCCCATGCAAAAGTGTATTAGCACCCAAGGAGACGAATTGCAACATGTCGGTTAAAATAAAAATTAAATAAAATAAAATACGGTCTCTTGCCGAGGTTTATTTGTAATTTATCTGTTTTACTTAAAAAAAAATCTTTATAGTAGTAAAAGAACCAAAGGGACGAGTAACAGCTTTAAAGATAAAATAGGAGAGGAGGATGGGGGAYCCTAGGAAGAGGAGAGCCAGGCAGGAGTGCAGCTGCTGGAAACCARCAGTTCCTTTGCTCAATCTCTGAGAGATGGGCGAGCAGACACGACCCTGGAGCCAGGCAGCAGGAATTGCCCCTCTGCTAAAGGCAGAGAGGGCATCGCCCTTCCCTGGGTGCCCCCAGCCTTCGGATAATAAACTCGAGTGTCTGCCTGTCTCAGCCCTGCCCATCTTCTTTAGCCAACTTGACAAAGTGGAAGAAATATGACATGTGAATTATTAAAGAGGAGGCAGTTGACTCCTAACCTCTGTTGCTTTTTCTCAGAACCCATTACCTGAGAATTTATCTTGCAGGAATTACAGTGTCTGAAAGCTTCGGGAGGAGCAGCGAGGAGGGAGGGGGCGTTTGAATAAGAGTTTTGAAGAAATACCGCTGAAAAGCACCAGGTTTCACCTTAGCATTTGCACCACTCAAGAGGTGGATAACGTGTTAGAGAAAACAAGCCATTCCTCCTTAGAAGTGGATCAGGTCGCCACAGGGAGCCAGGGAATAAAATCCAGACTGAATTTAAAACGGCTATCAGCACTTAAATACCTTTAAAAAGTAGAAAGGGGGAAATGGAGAGCTTTTTCGTGCTTAAAGTTTGTCCTTTAGCCCTGTTCTTAAAGTTAACGAGGGCTCTTGATAAATAATCTCCCCACCCGCCCTGGGTGAAGAGGGGCTCTGCAGTGTGTCCTGCTCATCTCCCGGCACACAGAGACGGGATTTAGTTCCCTGCCAGGGATGCAGAGCCCGGAATCTCGGGAGAAAAAGCACCAACACTCGGTACGGACTTCAAAGTTTAGAGAATCTGCCATAACCTTCCCTACAAAAGTTTGACAGTGCGATGGAACTGCTGAGTAACTCTCGGGCCAAGCAAAGTGTTTGCTTTTTATTTTTTTTTTTTCCCCCAGGAATTCATAGAAGAGGGACAGATTGAATGACACCGTTTTTTTTTTTTTTTTTTTTTTTTTTTTTTTTTTTTTTTTTTTTTTTTTTTTTTTTTTTTTCCTCCCCCTTTAATAAGATTTTATTTTGGAAAGTGGGAAAAAAAACCACTTTGGGAGAGAAGAAGACAGGGGTGATTTTTCCGGTCCTTTGGGCATAGATTTGTATCTAGCGCTGCCAAGCCTAAGGTAATAATTGAATCTCTCCCAAATCTTGGTGATAGAGCAGTCAGAAATGACTCCATCTGACAGCAGAGCCATGAGGCAAGTGATGGATACTATTGTCCAAGGCTGACCCTCCATTAACACCACCTATCAGCATCTGTATTCTGTCACCAATTCCCATGCCGGAGCCAAGAGGGGTGACTCTAATATTCTGAGCACATTGAAGGCTTCCATGCTGAGTTCAACCCTGCATCAACTAAATGGGTGGAGAGGATGACCTAAACCTTGCTCTCTCTATCTCCACTCGCCTTATTACCCCACTCCAATCCCATTGTTTTGCAGGTGCCTGCAATTTGCTCCTTATCTCCTCACTGTTTATGAGGGCTCCTTTTTATTAATACAAAGGGAGAAATGTTATTAATATTAATTAACAAAATAAAAAATGAAGCAGTTTTGGGAATCCACCAAATGAATAATCTCATCCCCTAATTGGAGATGAAGTGGTGGTGGGGGGGAGGAGGTGTAAGAGAAACAGATGACCTACTGGGTGACAGGCACAGGTTGGAAGGGTGACATTTTATTGTAAGCCTCTCTATGAAAGGAAGAAAAGGAAAGGACCAGTCAATTTAATGCAGGGACCAAGAGTGCAAGAGTGTTGCTAAGAGACAGAGATGCTGCTAAAGTTCTGTGAGAAGCTGTACCCTGACCTTATGCAAATGGAGGCTTCCAACTCTTTGTGGAAAGGCTGCAAATTCCACCCACTGTGTCACCAATACCTGGCATCGAGCCTTTTATTCAAATGTTCTCTAAAAACACACACGCAGAGGATGTGACAAAGCATGACACATTTAGGGCTGGAAGGGGGGGACGCGAAGGGGGGGAGCAGGGAGGGGGAAGGACGGATCTCATGGTGGAAATGTCACCCATCCGTACCTCCCAGAGCCTGTCATCTTCCCGAGCTGAGAGACGAACCTAAGCATTCCTAAATTACCTTAATCCAGATCTATCAGGAGTCATAAATAGCATCCATTTCTTGTGCGTGGGAGMAGCTTTGGGAAAACAGAGGAGCCACCACGCTCTGCTGGCTAACAGATCTCTGTRCCTACATCTGCAGCACCTATAGCTGGACAGGGACTTCCTCCTGGATTTAATTACACCCCATGGTCAAAATAAAAAAGAGAAAACCCCTGGGTACTCCTTAGCCAGGGYCCAGAGCTATGGGAAAGTGTTAAATCTGGGGGAGCAGGGAGGTGGGAACACTCCCAGCTCAAACACAACCTTCACCAAGGATTCAAGGTGAAGAGAGGGACTCCAGAGCTGGCTTCTTTTCTTTTTCTTTTTTTATTTTTTTCTTTTTTTTTTTTTTTTTTTTTTTTCTTTTCTTTTCTTTTCTTTTCTTTTCTTTTCTTTTCTTTTCTTTTCTTTTCTTTTCTTTTTTTTTCTTAATGGAATCTGAGTTCCAGACAGGCATCAGAGTAATTGAAGAGTTATCTCGGGGAAAAAAAATAATAATCTAAAAGCCCAGTTATGCCAACTTTCTTCCTGGTATATTAAACACCTGTGGATGCTGCATGCGGGGCTCCCCAAAGCCCCCAGACTTTTCTCTCCCTGCACCTTCCTCACACACAAATGGCAAATAGACGTTTTGCCCCGAACGTGCAGGTTTGCAGTGCAGAGAAAGGAAGGGCTGTTTGTGCTCAGAATAATAAATAATAATAATAAAAAAGAGCAGAATGACCTGGGCATGTCCCTCGAACGGGAGCGAGATAAAGYGCTCCAGGACAGACTCGTCCTGTCGGGCTGAGCTTGTTGTGCTTAAATTTGATACCYCTCTGTTTTCCACGCGATCTGGAAATTATCGGTTTACTTTCATTTCAGTTGATCCTCGGGACACTTTTGGGACTCCGGCGGCCAATTTTCCTTTCACAGGAGATAGGATTTCTCTGTCCGCCCTGAGCAGCGACTGAAAAGTGACTCAGCTGCGGTCTGCAAAGTAAGGTGATGCCTGATTACTCATCTTTGAGAGGCTCCCGGTTTGCTTGGGCTTCAAAACATCTCGGAAAGTCGAGCTGGGGGAAGCAGTCAAAAAAACTTCCAACCCCTCTGCCACCGTCGGATCCACCTGATTCTCCTCGGCCCCATCCCTCGTCGGGGGAAAAGCGGCTTTGGGCATCTCCTGTCCTCAGGATGCCCCTGACCAGATGGAAAATGTGATTTTTCACAAGCAAATGACTCAGCCCCGTGGGTGGAGGTGGCGCTGAGAGGGCCACGCTGTTTCCTGCGGTGCCACCGGGGCTGCTCCCAGCTCAGCCCCGCTCCGCGCCCGCGGTGCTCCGCGCATCCCCGCAGGTCCCCTCTGCGCCAGGTGGACACAGCAAATGAAGTTACCCGTGCAAACCGCCCGGTGTATATATATATATATACATATTTTAATAATAAGAATTTTCATAATGCCCACAATACTATTAATATTTCATATTAGCAGTGCGCGCATGGTGAACTTTGTAATGGGAAATTCAATCGCCGCTGTAAATATTAATAGAATATGAAATGAAGCCGCAGCTTCCGTGTAGCACTGACAGTAAAACGGAGTGAACATGTGGTGGCCCTGGGGCAAGATAGGCCTTTCCTCTTGTCTCTCTCGCTTTATTACATTAGCCCCAGCCTCTCCTTACAGTCCTGGGCTCAGAAGCTGAAGTTCACAGGTCAGCCATGACAAATGTCCCCACGTCTAGCCAAACAAGACCCCCTGGCCTTGCCATTACATCGGCCCAACAAGCCCCTGGAGAGTGCTTAAGGGTGGCTGGCGCAGGTAAAGAGCTCTTTAGCGCAACTTTCCGCGCACATCAGCTCCTCCAGGGCCGGCTGCGGGGACCCTGCCACATCCCCCCGGCTCCGGGCAGAGCCTCCCCGCCGTCACCGMGCCCACGGGTGGGTGCCCTGTTCCGAGCTGTGATTTCTCGGCGAGTTCCTCCTTTTCCCGGAGGGAAAGGTGCCCGCAGGGTCCGGTCATCCCCGCGACAGGGAGAGCACCGCCAGTCAAACGCCTTTTTAGCTCCTCAGCCCCGTATTTTTTGGCTGACATCAGCCCCGGACCGGCAGCCTGCCGGGCTTTGGGGTTTTTCCAGTCTTTCCCCTATTTCCAGGATTTCTCTTGTATAAACATCACTTCCAACCGCTTCCTTTTTACAGCGGGCATTAATCTCCATTTGTTCGGGGAAACCTTGTCAGAATTTCCTCCCGCTTTTCCCCAMGGAGGTTTGGGCTGCCCAGTGATTTATGCCGCGTCTCCCCGAGGCTCGGCGCTGACTTTTCCCGTGCCTTGAGGAGTTTTAGGTGGGCGGAGAAGGGATTGAACCCCCGCAAACGGGCCGGGGGCTGCGCAGCCCCAGGGAGAACAGGCGGGGTCGGGGCATGTCGGGAAGGGGGGTAGAGGTGGTGGAGAGGGACAAGGCACCGCGAAAGGAATTTAAAAGAGACCCTTAAGTGAGTGGAAATGGGGAAGTTAACAAATGGGCGATAATCCCACAGCGTACTCGGGCGACGTCTCTTTTTATCTCAGTAGGCAAAACTTCTCACCTAAGCAGGGGGACACAATGCACCCCGAGAACCCCATTCCCTCCTATTTAAAAAAGAAAAATCCAATTAAAAAACCCCCGTGATCAGCCCCTACARCAAGACGTGTATTTCAACAAATACCTGGGATAACTATTTTATTTTAGGAAATTMTAGTATTTTAGTATTCCTCTCACAAACTCTCTCTCAGAAAAAAAAAATAATTAAAAAAAAAAAAAATCGAAGCACCCGCGTCTCTCCTGCTTCTCCAGCTGCTCCAACTGTCCGGCAGCTGCAACAGATGCCGAGCTGGGAGGGAAGAACCCCCGGTCGCTTCCTCCTTGGAGGGGCTCGTCCCTAATTGCAYGCCAAGAAGAAACAGTTCTCGGGAGCCTTTTAGCCACCCGGGTTGCGAAATCATGAATGAAAAGGAAATAAACCCTAATGCGCAGCCAGGAACCGACTCCGGCCACTTCTACACTGACTTGTTCTTTTAACAGCTTCTGTATTTTTCCAGCATCGTGGCTCACGTACTTTGCACAGTGTCTGTGGCTTCATTAAAAGCTTTCTATTATATCCCCCAGGAAAATGCAACTGTCACCTCTCCGTGCCTTTTAAGAAGAGTTGCACTTTCAAAGAATATTTTTCTCCCCTTTTACTAAAAGAAACAGCCCTGAATTCAGGTTTTGTAAGTGTTAAATAACTTTCCCAGCGTGTATTAAAGGAAGATTGTATTTTATCAACAGCTGATTGATGCGGCCATGTGATCCTCTCGGTTTGTCTATAGTATCATATTTATTTAACCTGCTGGGGGACTGTGTTCAGGGGCCGCTTGCTCCCGCTGGCAAGAGCACACACATTACACACTACCCCAGGTATTCTGATTGATTGTTCCCACCCCACAGCCTTTGGATCATAATTTAACACAGCAGGTCCTACAGCACAGAGGAGGTTTTCGTGAAAATACAGTGAGGGGTTTCTCTGAGCCAGTACCGCGCAGCTACCAGGCTTTTCTGAACTAAAAATTTGATGYACGGGGAGAGGTGGAGGAGCGCTTGCATAATCGTGATGCGAACGGTGGCACACGCAAACGCCTTTAGCCTCTACATTTAATCCAAGCCCTTCATTTTTAACAAGTTCTTCCTGCAAATGAGCATTTCCCGGGACTTTCGGAGCACCCGGGTGCAGCACCATCACGCACGTCAAATGCTCCGTAGCGGCCGTCGGTCAATTATATTCAAGCATATTTAAAATGCAGAGAGAGAGTCAGACGTCAGTTTTCTCCTCACTTTCCTCAAATGAAACAGTTCAGAAAGTCTTTTGGCTGCCAGCTGCTGTTTGGCCCCAGAGAGAAGATAAAAACAAAACACCCATCACCGCCTCCCCCTCAAAAAACTCCCCAAACCCCTCGACCCCCCCAGTCCACACCATGCCCGCCCTGCAAATTGTTTAACAAGCTCTGTGATGAATTAATTTGCGCGGGGAGGTCCGGATCCCGGCGGCTGCTCCCCGCAGCGGGGCTGCTGTCCCTGCCCGGCCAGCGGCGGGGCCGGAGCGGGGCATCCCCGGGAGAGGTGCGGGGTGCGGGGTGCGGGGTGCGGGTGCCCCTCTCAGCCCCGCTGCGGGGCATCGAGGGCAGCTTTAATTAACGCAGTACTTTTTTATTTTTTATTTTTTTTTATGCTTATCCTGCGTGCGGCTACGTTTTGCTAGGGAGAACAACGTTTTCCAATCTTTTTTTTTCTTTCTTTGAAAAAAAGAATTATCATTTCTATATTTTCGCCCTTCCTCAAGCCGGGTCAGGGATGCGCTTCGGGGCAGGTCTGTGCCCCCAGCCGTCTCTCCGTGCTCGTGAGAGATTTTTTCCCCCTTCTCCTTCTCTGTGCCTTTTGGAGAAGCGGGGAGCTGGCTCATTCTCTCTCTGAAGGCTGCACCTTGTCCCGCAGGAGGCCCCAAAGCCGGGCTGACCCCGCGCTGGGTGCGGGCCGGGAGCTCTCCTGGCCCGGGCGGATACCCCGGGCGGATACCCCGGGCACAGCCTGGCACCCAGCGCTGTTTGCCCATGACTCAGGGCCAGCCGAGGGATGCAGGGGCTCGCCAAGGTGAGGGAGATGGCAAAGGAGGTGCCAGGTACTGGATCGGCTCCAGTCCGGCGGTGCCGCGGGGCAGAGGCGTATTGACAGATCACGTTAATCAGTAATTTTTTTTTTTTTWTTTTTTTTTTTTTTTTTTCTCTGGTGGGTGCCGGTGACAAATAGCTCCACTCTCCGGGCTCGTAACCCTTTTGTGGCCAGCGTCCTCTCCCTGTCCACCTTCCCGGTACCGATGGGAGCTTGTCCCGCTCATCCCCCGGGAAACCCCCCCGAGGGAGGCCGGAGGATTTCCCAGGGCACTTCTCCTTCCCAGTTYAATTTTGCTCTGGGAAAATCCTGTCACTTAGGACCACCTGAGCTGGCACCTCCTCAGGAAATGTGGTTTTATGGTCCGAATGACTCTTTTGGAGGAGGGCACGGGGAGCGCTTTTTACTCTACAGCGGAGACTTTCCACATTACCTGTTCTGTTGACAAAGCAAAGTAAATCCCACTTAAAAACACGATTCCTAGTCTCCGTGAGAATGAAGCATATATGTTTTTAGGGCTTGTTAGTGCCAGGTCATATTGACTGATTCCTGAATAGTTGCCATTGTGCCGCGCTTGCTAAAGGAACCCGAGCAAACACCGCCCGAGAAAGGCTTGTGGTTCCCTTCCACCGCCGGCGGCAGGCTCGCAGCCAGCCTGTCCCTCCCCTGACTAATCTCTTCCTTCCAAATTTGTTTAGGAGGAAAAAAAAATGAAGATAATTTCTGGGAAGGTGGGGAGGGAGAACGGATCAAACAGCACGGGGAGGGTCATGCACCTCCGAGGTAGTCCCGGGGCGAGCATCAGCCAGAGGGAGATGGAGCGCGGCCGGGGGTTCCCATCGCTTTTCTCGCCGATTTGGGCTGATGCACCCTCCGTGGGCTGCGGGGCAGGGCAGGGCTGTTGCCTTTGGCAGGGTGAGGAGCAGGGGGTGGCTGCTGCCTCTGGCAGTGCGGGGCAGGACCCGCAGCACCCGCAGCACCCGCAGCACCCGCGCCCTGCGCTGCGGGAACCCCGGGGCCGGACCCGCCCCGACCCCCCGTTCCCCCTCCCCGAGGAGCTGTGGGACGAAAACAACAACGTTTGTTCATTCCAAGCCTCGGCAAACAGCTAAACTAGTTTACACAGTTGGTTTTGACGAACGAATAAATTGTTTTCTTTAAGTACACCGTCCTAAGCAAGCACACACTTTAACTAGTTTTCCTAGGAAAGAGCTTTTTACTAGATTGCTTTTTCATTGCGTGGCTATCGGAATGAGATAATGACCAAAGAGGTGGAACCTAATCAGCCTTTTAGTTGAGTTTAAAGAGTCTAGAGGTAGTTTAAAGGTAGCTTTGGTCATGTTTGCTGGGCAGCTGCGATGTTTGCACTACCACGTTATGATGGGGAGAGTAATGTGTTCGATAGATAAGGGAAAGAGGCTAGCCAAAAAGCAAGGTCAGGTGTGATAAGACTTGACACTTTTACTCATTTTTCACACACATAAAAGGAAACTTTAAAATATGAAGCAAAAAGAAGGAAAGACTCGACATGCTAACATCTATCATAAAAACTGTACATTAACAGACCTTGCTTCTTATTTAATTAGCCCAAAACCTTATCATAGYTTGGAACATGTCATGCCATTAAAAAGAAAAAGAATTATTCTATTTTGTTAGCACCTAGGTATGCTCTAAAAATAAAACCTCCCTGTTCATGGGATAACTACACAATTCATGTTTTATCTTCACTTTCTAAAGTAGTTAATAAAATGAGTTATAAGCTGAAGATAAGAGTCTGTGAGTGTAATCAATAGGGAAGGGAGGGCATGAGGTTCTAGCAGAGACAAAAAAAAATCCTGGAGGAAAAGGAAAAAAAAAAATGTCTCCCTGGATTTAAAATCTGTGYAAAGTAAAACCACCAAGTACTGATGAAGAAATACAAAGTGCAATGTAACCAAACAATCAATGCCAAAACTCTCACTACCTTAAATAACACCTGCTGTGACTTGAATGGTATTTTATAAATACTGGTGCCCAGGAGCCCAGCTACACATTATTGATCCTACATTCTATGAAAATGGATTGATTTTTGCTYTATATGCAAGAATTCTGGTTCAGAACTTGCTACATTTCTTCTTTCAGAAAACTTTTCTGCCGTCTTCAGTTGAAATCTAAGCTACATTTTGAAGATTGATCTCTCCTCAACATCCACTTTTCATAAGAAAATTATTTCAGCCCCCATTCAACAAAAAAGTAGTAAGATAATATTTTCAGACTGACATAAAACCAATTTTCCAAGGCAGCTTATGCTAGTGTACAGAGGCACTTACACACCCATGTCCAAAATCTGGCTTCTCAAAATGCCTGTGCAGCTGCTGCTCAAAAAAGCCCAGAATTTGTAGGCRCTGCAGCTTTTTTCCTTGAAGCCTGGCAAGCACCTAGAATTTGCCTTTGGGCAGGTCTAGGGTTCTCTATTCCTTGGCAGGGTGTTTTCTGCTTGGTGTTTTCTGCTTTTTTCTCGGAGCCCTTCACAAATGACGTTGCTGTGCTTGCCCAGCGGGTCTTTACAGGAGAAAATGAGCTGGGKGAAGAAAGAGAACTGACCTGCTGTCTTTTCCCTCCTGGAAGGTGTGATTTCCCTGCCCTTCCATCAGTCCCCTGGGGGTTAGACTAGCCCCAGAGGGATGGTGAGCTAAGCTCAAGGTCCTCCTCTGTCTGAGAGGGCATAAGCTCCTGCCCCATCTCTGCTGGGAAAYGGAGAGGAATGGGTCACATTTTCATCAGTTCCTCCTGAAATTGCTTCATTCYGCAGAAAAACGGGGCCAGGGAGAATGCAAATATGAACATGGTTCTGTGTTTCGGTGGTTACAGTCAGCAGCAGGGAAAYAGAGGAGGAACTGCATCTTTTGGGTGAAGCTGGTAATGATTTGGAATCCCCTGTGCACCTAAAGCATCACTGCTGCAAACCCCTCAAACTCTCCTGTTGTCATTCCAGCTGCTAAGGGAACGGGACTGGGTGTTGAATGGTCCCTCCATTCCCACTCCACGYTGGGACAGATCCCTGAAAATGCACCCAGAGCAGCCGGGTGTTGGCACAGCTTTCCCTCAGAGCTCAGGGCAGTGCTGGGTTGAGAGGTCCCCGAGCAAACAAGAACTCCCTTCCAAGGCTGGCACTGTCAGGGCAGCAGGGCCCTGTGCCAGCAAACAGCTCCTAATCAGGTGGGGCTCAAATTCCTGCTTTGTTCCCAGCCAGGGCATTCTGTGTGCCCTCACACACATCCAAGCACGGGGCACGCTTGAGCACACATGTAAGGCTTAGGGGATTTRGGTGCTGAACACCTCCAATGCTTTGGAACATCGGTCTGACACACCTGAATCACTCAGGTTATTTTTTTGTCATGTTGGTCTCAATCACCTGCTTWACTGGTGCCACATGAAGGATTTCATGGATTTTTTGACTGAGGCACCTCATGCCTAAAAGAAAATGTTTGTGATGAGCTGACACCCACTCGGGGATCACGCCTTAACACGCTGCTGGATCACGGCCAGGGCAGCAAAGTACAAAAAGCACRCACGGGATAAAGAGGGTGAACAGCAGTTCCTCAGGCTTAGCAGCAGYTCTGAAAATAACCCGGCTCAGTGTCTGCCAAAACCAATGCTGTGCTTCCAGCAAGGACCAGAGTGTTTTTCCACATCACCCCAGTTTGGGACAGATGTTTGTCTCCAGTGTGTTTCCATCTCTGCCCCTGTTTTTTCCAGGGAAAACAACTGGAGGCTGCAAACTTTCCTCACAGTAATGGACAGACAACCAAATTATATTTTCCATAAGGAAAATAAAAAAGAAAAGGAACCCTGGGTCTTCAGGAATTATTTTCTTCCTATAGAGGCCACCTTGTACACTTTTTTTTGGTCTCATTTTAATAATCTATATCAGTGTTGTTTTTTAGCTGATTTTAATGTCAACTGGGGATTAATGCGCATTAATTAAATTGACTGTATTTTCTTTAATGAGCACAAAAGGATTTTATGTTAATACTGATGATCCTAATAAGGATTCTGTCTACTTATCTGTGTTTTCTCAACATCCTGCAATATTTTATTAGGAAACAAATTAATTTAGTTACTATCAGAGGGTAAAAACAAAACTATCAGGTGGCTGCTGACTGGGTGTGATGATTAAGCTGTAAGTACTGCATTTACTGTGGGACWGTCTAATACAATGCATTATTTTAAACTTTATTTATGCCTTCTTTTTGGCATTGACCAACTTTTCTGGATTGAAAGCCACTATTAAAGAGTACCTGAGGAGTTTCAAAAGAGGTGCAGGAACTGAAATCTGGGTAAGGACCATTCCCATTGCCTTGGAGTGAGTTGTTAACAAGTAGGAAACAGGGAATTAGCTGGGACCAGATGCTGCCAAGTGATTACAGACAGGTAGACAGGTATTAATGTGCAACCCCCTTTCAGCTGCTCAGATTGATAATGCAAATTAGTTTTTAACTTGTTAAAACCCTATAATATAATAACAATCATTCACAACAAACGAAAGAAATACATTTATTTGCATGCATGAATATATCTGTGTCAATATATTTTTATACATTCACAGCTGTTCGGAGCTTGAAAGACACTTGACTTGCTGAGCAAGCATTTAATAAAAAGCCCATGGAAATGTTAATTAATGGTATTTGGTACTAAATGCTCACTTTGATGCTAAAATGTTACGCTGTGCAGATTTAAAATTCATTCGGCATTTTTTGCCCTTGTTACCATCTGCAAATTTCCACCCCACACCCCATTCTCACATCAGGTTGCTGAAATAATTTGATAGTATTATAGCATATGCCAGTAATGAACACTAGGGATGGCTTCTGATCCCACCACACCTGTTTAACATCGTGGCTCTCCATTGCCTGGTTCTTGTCACTTGTTTGCCTCATTTCCTTCGCTGTCCCAACCCAAACCACCCCTGGTTTTGCACAAAGGTGTAGCAAGAGGATACAAAGAACTCCCAAGAACTTCAGCAGATGCCATGTTTTAAACAAATGAGAGCAATTCTAGTGAATTTGGAAAAAAAATATTCTGCTGAACAAAGTTACTCGAGCATGAAATGGTCTGTGAGACCCAGGAGTGAGTAGAGATGTAAGAAAAGTGACAGGGGCTGTGAGATACCTTGGGAGAAGGGGAGCTGAAGGCTTTCAGGGCTAAAAGCCCCTCCAGAGCACGAAAAAGAGTTCTGTGAATGATGTCTGAATCCTACTGAAGGTGATTCTGCTTTCCTAAGGCCTGTGGCATTGGAAATTCAGCCAAAAAAAAATGGTAAATATACTTTTTTAGGGTTGATAATAAGGTAAATTGCAAACTCATTGAAAATACTGACGTGATTGAGAGAAAAAAATTGTTTCAGTTTCAAAGATAATAAAATTAAATATTGTTTACCAAAATATGACTGATATGATTACAGAACTCCTTATCTTTTCATTTACATTTATCCTAAATAAGAACAGTTTTCCATGTGAAAGAAATCAACAATAATAACTTAAAAATATATAAAAAATAATTCCTTTGGCTAAAATATTGGAAAAAGGAATGATTTCTTCAAAAACCAAGAATTTATTTTTTTTAAGATTAAAATTCTCACTGGAAAATAAGCATTGCTAATTTATCATTTCTAAGGAAAAAAAAAAAAACCTGCTATGAGAAATCCAAATATTCCATGAAATTCCAGATAGATGGCTGTGTATATGTAGATGTTTAAGCATTTATTTCTTGATACTGTTGCTTTTAGTTTAGTTCAAGTTTTCAATTGAATGTTTATACAGGGTTTTAATAACATTTCTGTTTACCTTGTGTCTTTCTTGACAAATTAACCTTTTTCAACAGTAACTATAAATTACATAATCACATTACAGCATTAATTAATTAAAGATATTAGTAGATGACCTATAATTAATATAAAATAATTACAGAAATTATTGTTAGTTTCGACAATCTGGAGCTGAAACCCGCTTTGAAACATCTAATGCCAGTATTCCTCAGAGTGATTACAGTGTATGCTATAGTAAAATACCCCACTGCCTCTTTAACAGTGTGTACAGGAGAATTAATTTTTTATGCCAGATATCCCAGCATGTCCAGGAATTGAATTTTCCAAAATGGGCTGGGGACATAATTATGAGCAGCACATTTTGCACAGGTCACCCAGGAGCTCCAAACTATAAAAATATAATTGACATCTTCTACAATTTTTTTTTTACTGTTGTTTTTTTGCTGCTCTTTGAATACTCTGTGATTTGTGCTGGCATCTGGTTGCTGTCCTCTAAGGCTGCATTTTTCYATCCTACCTGGCAGCCTCTGCCACGTCCACCCTGGTCCTTCTGGAGCATCTCAAACACAGTAGAACTGAGGATCTAACTTTGCCTAAGGAAATTCAGCTGTAACTGGACAAATTGGCCAAAAAATGATGTAGGGGTAAATTCTGGTTTTAAAAAGTGTTTTGTGAGACAGTTAATGACCTATCCTAACTTATTTGACAGCTGGGCATGCAATGTAAGGACGTACCAGATTCAGACTTGAGGGGTTCCCTTTAGGTCTTCACTCTGGATGCTTTCTGTATCTGAAAACTAGATCAAAAATTTATTAAAGTTCATCTTATTTGTATTATTTTTATAATGTTTTTTTACGTCTTCCTTTCCTATACATTTTGCCACCCTGAATAAAATGCATAACTCAACATGCAGAATCACAACMATGCCCATCTCCAGGGGCTGACTCTGAATTCTCACTTCCAGAAACACGGTGAAATCTTCCTAACAAAGAAAAAAACAGACTCCCAGCTCCAGAACCGTTGTCCTTCTCCTTCCTTAATGAACATTTACCCCCAGTTTGAAGGCAAAACTTTCCATATCAGACTTTCAYGAAGGGTAGACCCATTTGCAAATATTAAGCAGGGCTCTGCAGCCCTCCCCAGGGGCAGCTTGGGCAGAAATGTCAGCCTGAGAACTGTAGTACTTGCAAGAGAGTAAAACCACAGAGCTCTGATCTGACTCTAAATGTTACATTGATTTCATTATTGGCTTGGCACACGTTACACGAGATGAACACAGACATCTTTATCTGTGTGTTTGCATCTCTGTACACACATCTGTCATGAGCGATATTTTTAAGGCTGCTGCCTTTGGTTGGATGAAGACAATAACATTTATTCGTGCAGGGATTGCACTAAATATTGGCATGTGCATAAATGGAGGCTGTAGTCACAAAATATGATCCATAAAGATTTAGAGGAGGTCGTTSAAGGCACACAAATCTACGCCTTGTTCACGTGCATCTATAAATAGCTGAGCACGAAACTCGAGGCATCAGTGTCCAGTCCAGATCATGGCCTTATAAAAGCAGCTCCTGTGCAAGGGTCCACTTTACAATTTCCTCTGCTCTAACAACCTCCTTTCATTGCAAGCTTAATGAGTGCTTTCAAGTGCATGACAAAAACGAGATGAGAGAGTTTGGGGAAACCTCCTTGTCGGGGAAAACCAACACCTTGAATTAAAGGCATCAGCTACTTGAGCCTCTGCAGTCAAAGCTGTGTTTTCAGAATGTAAAACTAATAACATTCATTGAGCTACTGAAATACTATAAAATAAAGGAGAAAAGTCCAGTAAACACAGCCCCTAAAAATGCAAAGAGATGCTTGCTTTTGATCTGCACGAGTCTCTGCTTCTCTTCTCCCGTGCAGAAAGGATCACTCAGCTTAACCTGTGGGTGCTGCCTACAGCAATATTTTAACCATTTGATTTTTTTTTAAAACACCCTTGCAATTTCTTTGGACTCCTATATTTCATTTCCCCCTTTATTATTTTTTTTTGTGTCTGTTATTAAGCTAAAGAACAATGGGATTTCTTTCCTGCTCTTGTTTTGCCCATAAATTGATTTATGTTACAATGAATAGTTGAATTACACACCCTTGYGTAAAACATGCTGAACACTAAAGAATAAGTGACTATCTACCACTTGAAGATTAATCTTCTCTTTGTTTGAGTATCTGAGACTACAGGGCACTCACAGCTGGAAAAGAGCATTCTAGCTACAGGTTTGTGTTTTTAATAGCATATGAAAGCTGTTGTCAGATTTTTTTTTTTTCTTTTGCTGCAGTATTTATTTATCATCATCATCACCAGAATAATTCATTGTAATTCTACTGTACATTTCATCCCAAAACCTCAGAGTGCTTTGCAGGCATTAATTATCCCGACCAAATCATGCAACATGTAAATGATACATAGGGATAATTTAACAACTACTAAAAGGAGCTAACTGTGAGGTAGCTCCAGAGAGGTTGTAAATTAGTTGTATGGGCTATCTGAATGAGTTAGCTGTAGCCTGGGAGAGCTGAAAAGTACATTACCCAGCCAAAACAGCAACGTGTCATTAGCAGGCAGAGCATAATTATGATTTGGCCGAGTTGTAGGATCAAATTATAACACCACAGTGAGATTCACACTGAGATGAGTAAGAGTCCTCCTTCAGTACCGTGTGTGTGTTGGCATCTTTGTATTCCCCATTCACCAGGGATGATGTGCWTTGATGCAGTCTAGACAAGGTAAGTAATTTTTACCTAGGCAGGCCAAACTTGTGCCTTTTGGCCCAAGAAAATCAAGCAGYAGAGAGGGGTTCTCTGCATTTTATWTWWWTWTWTTTTTTTTWAAGAATGAAACAATCCCTCATAAATTGCATTTACAAGACTTCTGTCATATCCCAAAAACATTTCCAACAGCACAGGGAATGGCATTRTTCTGCTGGAATATGGGTCACTTAGGCTGGAAATGCCAGTACTGAGCCCGTGAGCTGTGATGGGATCACACACATGGCAGAAAGGCTGAAGACTTACAGAAATAAAAATATTTCTATTGCACCTATAGAGGAGCCAGAGATGTTTTCAACATGACTAAGCTCTTGGTGTGCTCCTTGCCTCCAAGTGGAAAGAACTCAAATCTCGTGTTTTGAATGCTTTACAGAAACTTTAATTAGGCAGCAGGGCTCATTTTAGTCTTGAAGGGAATGCTGTTATTTTTAAATTTTACTGAAGCTGCAGTTTATGGAGTATTAATGGTTTAAAAACATATTTGCAATAATAATGTTGATTTTCCTCTTTTTTTCCAGGATTTATTAGAAGGTAATTGCCATACTTCCCATCAGCTCACCTCAAAACGTGGCTGTCTGACATCAGTCAGGTGTTGCCATGGGAAAGAGTAAGTTGTCTTAATTGCACAGGATGTCAGTTAAAAGCATCAGAGGCAAAAAAAAAGACAACTCACAGCCAAAAGCAATGACCAGGGAATATCCAGATGTGCTGCTAAGAAAATACATATATAAAATACATATACAAATAATGGAAACTATTGCCTGYCTTAAGACCAGCAAGTTCAATTTTCAAGCAGCCCTGCTAAGGCGAGGTTTAGGGATGCATCTCCTCGTCTCAGCTACGGCGACTCTCTCCTGCTTATTTCAGGGATACGACAGAGGCTTTCACCAGCTGAGGATTTGACCCCAATATCACTCAGGTGCCACGTGAGTGCTCCATCCCTGGGGCTTTGAAGAGATGTGGAGTGGTAACCTGTACACACGTGTGGGTTTCATAGCAAAGGGTTTGTCAACAGGATTCAAGGTCAATACGTATCAAAACATGAGRCCTGGCTAATTTACTTTCATTCATGCACTTGGAGTTAAGCAGCAAAGAAGGGGTTAACCATAAAGTATTTCACCTTGAACCTTGCACTCTCTTTATCTAGCACACCATAATAAAAGATCAAGAGTTCCTGCTTATTATCTTATTTTTCCTCCTTGTTCCACTAGGCTAGGGCCCAGACTAGTTATGGATTAACACCCTGATCAATAGTAAGCTTGCTGTCTCGCTCTCGGCAGGGGAAAATGAACTCAAAATGCAGTCAAACTCTTATTGATCAAGGATATAGGTCTCACTTTCATTACCTCTGTCTCCTGATAACCCACATATAATGTGATGAGTTGCTAATCTCTCTGATTTTCAATGGACCCTTCACCCCTCCTGTCTGCACTGTAGAGCTTTTATTTTTGCCTCTTCTGTGTAATGCTGGTAGCATTAACTCTCACTCTATTACCATCATGCCTGGTCAATCAAGACTCATAAAAGGACTTTTAAATAGAATTGGGCCAASTGTGTTATGATTTTATTTGGGTATCTCCAAGAAAATGAGTCACCCTTCAATAACGAGCCCTGACAAGAGTGGGCAGTCTGGACTACTCACACTCATCACAGGAGAAGATGTTTGTGGGGCTGTTTGCATTAAAAACATATGCTACAGAGAATGTATAGCTTCAATTTCATTCTTCTGTCCATTGTGGAGATGAACACTTATTTCATCTCATCTGTTGTTTTGGATGCTCACCAAGAAAAAAATTTTGGTTCCTTTGAATGAACTTGGTTGAGTGTACAGAGGAAAGTGCATTTTTTATGGAAAGGTAACATTTCCTCATATCCCCTGGAACAAATGGCTCAATACCAAAAGAAAGGMAGAAAAGCAGTTCATTGCCTGCCACTGATAGCCAGAGACATGCAGAGCATTTGGTCACCTTCTGCAAAGTTTTTGTGAGTTCAGAAACCACCTTCCACTTAGAATTTTCAAATGAAGACATGTCCTTCTTGAATACAATAATTTGCTGACTGAAAAAAGGTTTGTATTGATTTCTTCATTGAATGTGTAACCCCCGAACTAAAAAAAAAAAAAAAAAAAAAATCATTTGGTGGATCCTAAATTTTCTTTATTTATTTTCCATTCATAATAACAATAGAAATTATAAAAGTGAATAAAAATATATTCTAATCAGAAGCCTGAAAAAAGAGGTAAAAATAAAAAAAAAAAATAAGGTTCCTAAAATAATAGAATTTGAAGAGGCTTTGTTCAAATTTGGAGGGAAAAAATGTTTGAAATACCAGAATTCTCTACAAGATGAGGCTCCCAGTGCCAGCTAACCCCACTACCTTGAGAACAGATAATTTACTGGTAAGTTAAATCACTGGATTAAAGTAATCAGAAGTGCGTTAGAATGTGTTAATCAGTGTCCCCAAGCAGTGCTTTCCCCAGTTTGTCTCAAACAAGTAGTCTGCCTATTTCTATCAGGTAATTGAACCGGGTCCCCTYGCATGCCATGTCACAGGAATTCAAACGACAGTTCTTGTAGATCCAGCCCTTGTAGATCCTACAAAGTCAGTCATTATTAGCATAATTATTTGTGTGATCTTCAATCAAGGATGTCATCACATTTTCTTAAACATAATATAGATTAGAAATAAGACGTTATTGATTGGTTCTGAAAGAGAAAGGTCTCAAGTTTCACGTGCACTGTTTGCCTTCAGTGATAGTTTTCTTTATACATTAGATAACACTCCTAACCTTGCAGCCATTGTGAAMGCTGAGTTTTCTTTTGAAGCTTACATCAATCATATAATTAAGACATCTTAGTAGTACTTTCACAATCTAGCCAGATTGCGATCTGTGCTCCCTGGGCCCGTTTCTGAAACTTCAATTCATGTTCTTTCTTTTTTGTGTGTGTGTGCATGTGTCACGTAATTACCGCCTCTTCTTTCTTTATGCTCCTTCCAGGTACCCTTTGCGGTTGGTCCAAATTTCTTTAGATTAGCCTTCCTGTTAGCTCTAAGTCTTTCCATTTTATTACAAAGAAAAATTAATTGGGTTCTAATAATGAGGTAGGCATGCGGGGCACTCACCAATGAAATACAATTGTTTGTGCATAATGGAATCTCTATGGTGGCATCTGCTTGAACAGCTAAATCAAAGACCAACCAAAATCGCTGGTTGGAGATAATTATCTTTGCTGTAAAACACGCTCAGATCTATGTGGTAAGATAAAAGCTCACCCATGATATCACTAACTAATACCTTTTTTGAGGGGGAGASGCACTAATGCATTAGTTAAAAAAGCAAAACCACAGACGTCATCTCAGATCAAAATATTCACATGCTCCACAGTTAAGCAGCTGATCTTTCATTTTATCATCTTAATAAAAAAGGGTCTGGGCTTCAAAGGGGTTGTTGACACTTCATGCTACCCTGACTGCTATGTCTCCTTTTTGTTTCTTCTCAGACACGTCCTCTGACACCAAAAACATTCTCTGCTAAAAGCGACATATCGTCAATTTGTGTATGAGAGTTGAGGTTTCTTAAAAATTGCTCATTTAAAGGCGTCGGACCTCCCCATATGATTTTCTTTACTGCTTCTGTTCTGCATTGAATAGACATGAACAGAGAATGAAGAAGGCAGATGTGAGGAGGAAAAAATATTTTATAGTGGAAAATATTTTTGTGGAAATGATGGAGGTGTCCATCATCAGGAAGAAAAGCGAGCTGAATTTTTGATGTATAAACCTGAGATACAGTCCTGCATGTGTCAAATGGATATGTCAGAAAAAGTGACAGTGGTATTTTTTCACTTTATGACCCAATTTGATTCTTATCAAAGTCAAATCCGGCCCATAAAGATCATGGACATCAGCTACTCGATGGACCTAATAAGGCAGCTTTAATCTCACAGTCTCAAATGCATTTTGTCATTGAAGTCCTAAAGCACACTTTAAAATGTTTCATACAAAGCAATGTAAGCCCAGGGTRTAATTTGATAAGGCATGCTATTGCTGGCAAGATCCCCACTATACGGACAATTTATTTGTAACAGATAATTTCACAACACAGAGGTTTGKTGGAATAGCTGTGGTGTTCAACCAAAATCATTTAACCTTTAAATACAGAGAAAGCTTGAGTTTGGTACCATATTTGTGCTACTTTTCCTCTCAACTCAAGGCCCAAGTTTTACATTTAGTTATTATTCCCTTCCTCCAGAGACACAAACAGGGACAGGCCATCACCATGTGAATTAATGAACCGCTGGCAATAATTACAATTATAGTTGACAGTCACACTGTGGTGTTATACCTACTCGTTGTGACACTATGAACAATACCTGAGAGGAAGAATTAAATTCTCCAGAAAGGAAAGAATGGGTTAAAAAGCCATATGGAAATTTACACTAGGGATAATTTAAAGCAACTGCTAAGATTAAAAAAAAAAAAAGTATAATCACAAAATGTCCACCAATTAAGCCTCAAGAAAATATCCTTTTTTTTTTTTTACTTTCGTGTTTCGAGATGCAGAGTTCACCCTAGAGCGCTGAATTTCCATTCATGAGCACAGTACATACATAATTAATGCAATCTGCTGTCTGTTATGACTAGAGATGACAGAAATTTATGTGACAGCTACCAAATATGTATATATTTGGTTGTTGTGTATATGGTTGTTAATAGGTTTGACTGTATCTAGCATTGATAATATGCCACCAATGTGGTGGAGTTAAACCCATCCCACGTCTTCCAGGCCTGGTGTGTGGTAGGGCTATCCAATTTGAATAGCTCCTTTATGTTCTTTTTCAAACCAAACGTTTTTATTTTTGTCAATAAACTGTGTCATTTATTATAGTTAAGAAAACTCATGTTGTTTGAGGTCTTTATCAGAGTTCCTACAAATCAGGTTAATTGGTGATCAACAGAGCTTTTCTGCCTTTAATGAGCCCTGGTAGCCCAAGGCAAGGCCCAGCTCTTGATAAGGGACTTTCCCTTTCCTTATTCAGGACTCTTTGATCACTTTTTTTTAACTGGGAGAACAACCGCCGGGAATGTCATTGTTTTTTAATTGCCTGATTACCAAATGTTGGAGATAAAAGATAGATGTTCTCAATTAATAACATTTACATAGATTAGCATCACTAACAAGCCTCATTAGTAGCTGCTGACTTTTGTTTAGACTGCGTCCCATGTCAGTTGTGCTCTGATAGTGCACTGGTAACTACGTTCTCCATATTAAAATATATTTCTTTCTAACCTCTTTCCATTAATCAGGCTATATATATGACATTTTAAAGCACAAACAGGCTTTCATTAAAGTTAACTATTATTTCCCAGAGCATTCAGTGCAAAATTGGATATATTGGGAGGCTTTGCATCAAAAAAGCCTTGCCTTCAGGAACGGGAGTCGGGCCTGAGGTACATTAATGTATTTAGAATAATAAACAAGCCACTGCAGCCAGTTGCCTGTGTTCCTCTGCAACACCTTTTGCTGATTTAGTTATTAATTTTGAACTGTCAGATCATTAGCTTTTGCTGTGCCTCAGTCTACTCATCCATGAACTGTTTACAGTGATACATTCCTCCTTAAAAGCACTCTGAGCGCGAGGGCAGGAAATATACTGGTGGCACTCACCACGTATCGAATAAATATCTGTAGCGAGAGAAAATAAATCTCTTTTACACCATTTTGTTGGTGCAAGTGTTATCCTTGAGATCTGACCTCCTCCYGAGGCTGTTCCTCAGCAAAGGACCTTGTCCTAATGATTAAATCATAGATGTCAAGGTGCTTCAGGCTTGCACTCCTTGGTCCTCACCCTGAGATTGACTTTTCCACTGGCCAACGTGGAACGTGAGGGTGTTGGGGTGGCAGGACAAACCTCCCTYTCCCCTTCAAGCAAACCCTCATCAAGCTGGCTGGACTTTAAACACACTCGATTTTTGGCAACTAAAAATCTATTTGAGAACTTGTGCTTCTCTGCTTCAAGAACAAAACAAACCACGCATCAAGTAAAAGAAAGAAAACAACACGAGAGCTCTGTTAAAAAGAAAAAAGAAGGGCTTAACACATAGAGTTTTCCACAAGGGAAGGGAAAATGATATTCTGACTGAACTGTCAATGAAATCAAGCTACAAGCTGAAATATATATAGAATGCCAAATACTTTGGGAGTTAGAGATACACTTTTGCATGTCTTTATATGTGTGTGTAGAATAGGAGATACAAACATGTATGGACTTGTGCAGATTAAAAAATGCTGCTATCTGGTATTTTGATCAATGGTCCTCTTTTTTTATATTTTCAACACCTATTGCACTGATACACACAAACCCAATATTTTTTTTTTACTCCATCAGCTTGAAAATCTCTAGTGTCATGGCCTTTGCTTCAATGTTGAAGCTGATTTCAGGGCTGCATAAAAAAAGGAAGCTCTATAGTTTAGTCAGGCAGCAACAGTAAAGTGCTAAAGCAGAAGCTTCTGTGCTATCGGTGAATGGATTAAACAAATAAATCAATCAATAAAGGATGTAAACTTTAAAAAAAAATCTCTCTTTTCAGTAAAAACACCAAGACATAGTCTCTTCTACCCTTAGTCTTTAAGACAGAAATAACATTGTTGGATTCCACTAGAACCTGTGGTTTAGGGTATTTCTCCCTTGTCAGCAAAGGATATCAATACATAAAATCAAACAGAGCTCGGAAGAGATAATGTGTCTTTATTTGTCACATTTTCAGCYTTTTGGTCATGTAGGTTTAATTTTGATATTTTTTAATATGGGAGAAAATAGCCCTGATCTTTGTTTTATTAATACAGAACGTTTCACACGGCAATACAAAGAATGGAGCAGAAAACAAAGACAAGAAAGATATGTGAACAAGATATTCCATTTGTGGCTTTGCAGCATAAGATGACAGAACTGTGATTGCAGGTATGTACATGCACTCATTTTTTAATTAAGCAACTGTTTGAGAGGAGAAAAGGCAGCACTAACATCTCTCSTGTGCACAGTAGCACGACTGCTAAGCACCATCATGCAAAGTGTCAGAGCCCTAACATGACAGATGTGCTCAGAGAGTGAAATTCATCTTTGTTCGTAGGGCCAGTGCGGAGCCTGTGAACCCTGAAACCCCGATGTGGGGAGAGACACGGCCCACAGACCCAGCACCCCATGGCCCTCAAACATTCCACGATGGCCATGGTTCAAGCTGTTTTCCCAAAGGAACTGCTTTTGTGCCATTATCTGTCTCCTGGACTATCTACTCCACAAATACAAGTTGTCATTATTTGTATTATAGTTCTTCCTTGTTTTTCCTTTTCAAAGTTTCACCCTTCCTTTGTGGCCAACAGAAAAGAAAAATAAGTCGAGAGGAAGATGAGTCTAAACAAGCAAACTGTGTCCTTTTCTATGCCTACTTTTTGAGACCAGGTAATTCCAGCATTCTGGTCCTCCAAATTCTTTGATTCATGTTCAGCCAACCAGAATATTTTCCCTCTTGACAAGGTATAATTTCAGTGGAGCCGTGTTTTGTCTCTGTATGATGCACTTCATATTTTTCATGATTTTGCATCCCTCATACAAGACTCTGTCAATTAAAATGATAGCTACTTACATAGGACAATAAGTGACTATGAGGGAAGGGATTTGTGGAGGCGATTTACAACCTCTAATTCAGCTCCAGGGATGTGCTCCAGCACAGCTACCCTGCGATGGCTGTGCCAGGTAATTTGCTGGAACACTCCACCGAGGCATCAACCTGTTGATTGCCTGATGTGTGAGAGGCCTCAGACTGGGTCATATTCCACAATTAGTTTCAGTAAAAAAATCAGGAATATTTCTTACAATGTTTGTTTCAAACTATATTGCACACTCCCACATTGCAAGGGTTAAAACAGGCAGAAAGARGGAAGCCTAAAGAGAACACTAAAGAAATTAAATCACTGTTTTGGTTGAAACAAAACATCAGAGATTTACCTAAGATCATGTTGTTTGTCRCATTGCAATAAACCTTTACATCTGTCCTTAAGTACTGACGCAAATCCTATTTAGATCTTGACCTTCAGATGCAGAAGAAAAAAAAAAAAAAACCCAAACAACTATTTATCACCTAGATCTAATCTTGTCCACATTTTCTCCTTAGCTAGTRGAATATTCTAAAAAGAAACAGATGGTTTTAACCATCTTTCCAGTACCAAAATATAAAACTGGTTTAATTAGTGTGCAAGCAGTCATGGCCACGCACTGCATGTGCAGCTCCCCGCAGAATCTTCTCTCCTCTGTCAGCGAAGYGCTGCTGAAATCCTCCCATTCCCATTACTCCTATAAACCTTTAGCCCAGATCTTYGATTGATATAAATCAGAGAAGCTCCACTGAGTTGGATGGAGTTKTGCCAATTTGTGGAAGTTGAGGTTCTGTGCTCATGTCTTAATTTTTGTGTATTTTTTCCCCCCGCTGCCAAATGTAATAAGAAAATAGGGGAATATAGASGAAACTCCAAATGTGGTAGCATTCATTCATGGTTTGGCCCTTTCCACAAAGGCAAACACACCAGAATGTTTCTTCTTTTTCCCGAATACTGTTCTCATTTACATATGGACTTTTAAATGAAACAAGAGATTTGCTAATGAAATGAYGCAATTAGAAGCGCATTCTTAGAGAATCTACAGCAAGAAGAACAGCAGAGATGATAAATTAAAACCAAATAGCTTTTGTAATTGTTTTTTGGGGGTTTTTTTCAGTGTTTTATCCTATTCTGGTTTCTATGGAAATTATGTTGGGTTGTTTTTTTTTTTGTTTTTTTTTTGCCACCAAAACAAACTGTTCCTATTTAAACCTCACGCCGATTCAGGGCAGCTTAGTGGATCAGGCAGCCAGAGCTCACCGGCAGGACCTGGGCTTGAACCAACTGCAGGTTATAACCTAATTGGCTTCCTCGTCTGAGCTCAGCGTCTCCAGGTCGGGCCATGGAGTGCTGCCAAGGCATTAGGGAAACTTGCAGCAGAGTTGTGTGGCCTGGAGATAGACAACTTCACCTACAAGCTGTGCCTGGCCTGACCCTGATCCTTCCCTTGCACGAATATCCTCTGCCTGGTTAAAAGAAGAAAGAAAATCCACGCTGTCCCCAGATCAAAGCTGCCGTTTTCCCTTTGCTTTGCGAGGCATCTGGRCAAGGGAAAGGAATGAAAAGATGGTTTTGGTTKTGTTTRTTTGGTTTTAATTTGAATAAGGAGTAGAACTCTGGGAAAAAAGTAATAGAAGTCGGATCGAATGGGTGGAAAAATAATGTTTATGTAGTGGCTTTGAGGCAATTGGAGCCATGTCATCAAAGATTTATGATTTCTAGGAAAGAAAGAAAAGAATAGGTCTAAGAAGTGGGACAAATCCAGAGCCATCCATTATCTCAGCTGGAGGAGTTTATTCTTATTATTCAATTACAATAAACAAACAAAAAGGAAATTGTACAATTATTAAGGTTGGAAAAGACCTCTAAGATATCCAACAATTAACCTAAAATAATTAATTCTTCTTCTTAAATTTTATTATAGTTGAACTAAATCCATGATGGAGCTGGTTTTAGTGGACCATAAAATTCGAAACTTGGCAGCAGAAGATTGACACCAAAAAGGTGTCAGCAGGGAGTGGTCTGTACTAGACAATGATTTTTTTAAGAAATCAGATTTTTTAATTAAGTCCCCTTCATTGTTTCTCCTAAATGAATGAGCACAATGAGATCTTTCCATGTTTCKTCCATGTTTCCATGGAAGTCCTCTCTTTTAAAAGTCTTCCATTGGTTTTTGGCTCTGTACATTAAAAAAATAGATTCATGTCTTCAGCAAATTGGTACTTAATTATGATTATAATTTGGATTATAATTAATGATTATAATTTGGATTTTTAGACACTTTTTTTTCCTTAAAATCTGTGTTGAGGACTATTTTCGATAAAGACTGTACCTATGATTGGACATGCTGACAGTCAAAAAATACTGAATTTTCTATAGGACTCTAAAATGTAACTACAAAACAATAACCTGAAGCTGAAATTTTAAAATTCTATTCTAAAAGAGTGATTTTTAGGAAGAATTCTGGAGCTTTATATCTGCGTGGGAAAAAAAAGTGCAAAATAATGTTAGTGATTTATTTCTCCT
This sequence comes from Malurus melanocephalus, assembly GCF_030028575.1. Taxonomy (NCBI): domain Eukaryota; kingdom Metazoa; phylum Chordata; class Aves; order Passeriformes; family Maluridae; genus Malurus; species Malurus melanocephalus. Next base: position 120,766 of record NW_026623712.1, on the reverse strand, counting down.
TATTTTTAACTTTTTTTTTTTCCCCAAATCTGTTTTTTTTCTGCTTCAGAATTTTAAAGTATTCTCTAGCTTTTGGAAGGTGGCCAGAGGAAAGAGGAAGCTATCATTTAGTCAGARTCTAATTTTTCCAAACTGGGGGAATGTATTAAAGTTTCTCCAGTGGACAAATAGAGGTGAATAAGAAAATAATGAAATAAAGCCATCTCGGTCCTTTCAAATAAACACCAAAGCCACCAAATAAAAACAAAACAAAAAAGCCAAACCACAAATCACGTTGAAGAAGAAAACAAATGCCAAAAGCAGGAGAAGACAGKTTTTTTGTATCTTTATAGTAATAAGTTGCCAGACTTGAACTACGGTGACAAATATCTTGGAAAAGTATTGTCAAATTAAGCTACGAAAATGGTTCCCATTTTTCCKTTTTGTAAATACTTATTTCCTTCTCTCCAGTCCTCTTTCCTTGCACCTCTTTTGCTTYGCACTGCTTCTTATGACAGTGATGTTCAGTTTCATAGGGTCAGATGTGCCTTGATTAAACCAGTTTATACTGGGACATGGAACAATTCCATGCACTGGGGCAGTCACTATCCCAGACCTCATCCTGTGAGATTTGGGACAGGTGACATGGAGATAGAGCTCCTGGTAATTCATCCAATGRTCATCCCAAAGATTGGCGTACTGGAAACCAACCCCAATAATCATTTTTGGCAGCCTCAGCATCACGGGGAAGCCATATCTGCTAGATCTCAGCCCTGAGCTCTGCACCAGCTGAGAGGTGAGTTAGACTCCATAAATCCCTGTTTTTCCCAGAAAATGAAAATGAGGARAATTCTCAGCGAGTGAGGAACGCCTGCCATGACTCTGCTCTGTAMGAATCCTCATGGAAGACACCAACAGGACAACCCAAGTCAAAACCTGGGTGCCTCTTACAGTCCTTAATCCCATTATCAGCCAGGTTTGGCATCTCAGCCCTGTGYCTTTGGCACAGGCACACTGTGACAGCACTGCCAGGTGCACATGCCACGGGCTAAGAGTCATCTGTCATCCCCTCTCCTGGAATCAGGCAGAAATTCTCTTTTGTTGYATTTTGAATCTGTCATTTATTAAAACCAGTCACGCTTCTAGGCTGGGAATTTTCTGAGTTCTGTTAGGAGTATTTTTTTGAGTTATTTTGCATCATTTGCAATTTCTGATGCATTCAAATACTACATTAGGTCCCCAGAGCAAAACCTCTCTGTCAATATAGGCTCAACTGACAGCAACTGTGGAAGGGAGCTTTAAAACTCAAGCACTAGTTCTGAATGCTGGAAAAAGCTGCCCAAGAGATAAGAAGAGAGAAGATAACTGGTAGTTCTCTTAAAAGTGCTTCATGTCACCCCGAGAATCTCTTGAATATTTTATAAAAGAAAGAAAAACCACGGCATGAATCAATTGAAATTAAATACCATAGAAAATATTTTCTAGATAAATCAGAATGCCTCTTATATAAATTCAAACACCTCAAAACAATTTTTCCATTGTGTGTTTTTCACCATATGAGTGGGTATAAAATGTTCCATGGATACTCCTGTCATCTTTCCCTATCACATTGCAAATATATTTATACATGAGACTTAGTGCCTTTTCCTACAATGAAAATAAAAAACGAATTTCTTTTCTATTCGCCACTTTATGCATTTTAGAAACTTCCAGAAATAAGTCAGAACAGCAATATTTATATAGTTAGGCCTGGCATATTTGTGTATATTAGGTAAACATGGTTATTTGGAACCAAGCTGTGCCTGTATGGTTTCTTCATGCTGTTTTGTTGTCTAGAGGCACAACGAGGCCAATTTTTTAGAAGAAAAATGTGCCATATAATTGCCACTTTGTGATGCATTCAGCTAAAATTACGGAAAAAAAGAATCTCAGTTCCCCCTTTGATSCATTGTGCTGTTGTTCCACTCTAGCTTTTACCAGCTTCCCAACGCTACTGTCCTGTTCAGTAGGAGAAAATACCTGAATTACAAACACAAGTGCACACACATACACACACACACGCATACTGATGGGGCTTGTCTAACCCCTGACTTGAGCACACAGCTCAAAAATTGCCATAGAGAATAGGATATATTTGTTTGAAGGCGAAGAAAAGCAGCACTGTTGGGAAAGGTGCAGGCTGGAGCTGTAAATAAAAGCAACACGAGTGAAGGCACAGTCGGAGCAGGAAATAGTTGGGAGATGTGATTCAGCACTTAGGCTGGGAGATTATGTTTAACATGAAGAATAGAAAATGTAAGGCAGTTCCTCCTGCTGTATRTTCATTCTAATCTGGGAAATGGAAAAACGAGGCACCAAGCTCATCCGAGACCAACGCAGCAAAAGGAAAAGCCACGTAGCCCCAAGAGTTCTGAATCACCATTAGAACTGTGGGARAACCAAAGGACCGCATTACTGGTGCAGTAAATCACTCAACACATCCACACAACGCTCTGTGGCACCAGGATGATGTTTTAAAAGGAATGCAATTACGTTTTCTGTTAGACAAAGATGGCCCTCTGGAAAACACTGAGCATGGCTTTTGTTTGACACTGTCACAACAGAAACGCAACAGCGAGTACCTCTCCACTCTGCCTGTAGGCACTTTATTTATGCAAGGAGGAAATAGGAGCAGTGCTCAGATGTTTACGTTTAACATCCAAGAAAATTCAGGCTCAGGTCAGCACACAGGAAAAAATTGCTGAAAATCTGTTAGTTGTGGAGAGGTTATCTCTACAGTGCTACCCAAAGCAGGAAAATGTTGTGTTACCTGTGAGGAGATCACCATCAGAGCGAAGGGATGGAGGTACCTTGGCCAAGGCACAATTTCTGCAAAAACACTTTGTGCATGTGGAGGTTTTGCTTCTCTCAGTTTCTGGCTTCTTCACCATTCTCCCTTGCAGATCGTGCTGGGAAATTCATTCAATGTGTCTACTGCCTTTCCAAAAATGGTGCTGAAGTTCCAGTACATGCATTTCATTCCAGCAGGATGTTCCAATACCTGTGAACTAAAAATTAAGGAACTGTGTGCAAACCAGAAACTTAAACGTCATTGAGTTTTTTAAATGTCATTTTGTTTTTTCCTGCTTTGGGATGAAAATGCAGAATTTCAAATCTCTTAAAAAAAATGGGTGCCTTGTAAATATTTACTTTTGAAAGCATCAACATAACTGTCTTACAACAAATACTGAAACAAAACTTTCTGTATTGAAAGCATCTTCTGAATATTTTGGGGTTAGAACTGAATATAATTTTAATTCAATACGTTTGAAAATTCCTGGTTGAAAATGTAACATTTTTCTTTCCTAATTCTTGAAAATTTTCATGCAGATATATTGACATGGCATCCTCTCATAAAAGTGCTACAGGAAAAGAAACCTCTGCATGTGGCATCATATGCCAGAGGATATGTAATTTAAAACCAAAATATTAACATTTAATCAGAACAGTGAAGTCAAARTGAAACAGGAAAATCTGACAGATGATACATAAATAAGAATAAAATGAAGTATGATTCCATTTTATAACCAGTCATCAGCACTGTAGATAGAGCTGGTAAAACTTACAAGCTGGTTCAGCTGAAATGAAATTACATTCTTTGCATAATTTTTTTCTGAAATTGTGCAGTAAGTTATATGAATTTAATTTCATATGAAAATTAAATTCCGCTGGGTCCAGAATCCTGCTCAAAGCATGTACTTATTTCTTGTCACGAGACRTGAAGACATGAAAGACCATCAGAAYAGTTTCAACAACTGGAAATTTTTCCTGATGACTCTGACCACAAAGAAGTGTATCAACACACATTTCTAACGCAAGAATCATTCTTTAAAAACAGAGTTTGGGGTGTTTTTTTTGCTTCTTTAATTATCTGCAGTTTTCCAAATGTGTGAAATGAGAACAGCTTCTACTCCTTGCCATAGCAGAGGAATAGCCATGTCTTAATTTTGTAGGGAGAATGGCTTGAGCTGCCTGCCAGTAGTTTCACAACCCACTTTAGATCAGCCATATCAAGGAAAACTTATGCTCAAATTATTTTTCATATTTGAAGAGACAAGGYTGATGATACCCCTTGTTCACAGGTGGTCAGTTCAAGGACTCATTAAAAGTTATACAAGTTTCCTATTGATAAATATGTGGGAATTATAGTCAAACTGTCTTMAGAAGTTACAGCCATTAAAGAACACGTGCAGCATTAAAGGGAAATAACAAATTATTATTTAATGAGATGACTAGTCTTKCTATTGTTGCTTTATTTTCAAGCAMCACTGAAATGGGCTCCCTGGTGTTTGTAGTTTCTGGCTATGTTTTTTTTTTTCTCCTCATTATTAATTCCTTTTTCTCCATGCTAATCAGCCAAGGCACTGTGTGTTTGGAAGACTGATTTTTCTACTCCGTTCCCTTTGGATTCAGGGGTTACTTGTCAGCCTGGCCAAAAACTTCAGCAGTAGGTRAAGCCGAGGGCGCTCCTCGCGAGCATCGCTCACGCGCAGAGTTTATGCGGCCGCCACACCTCCGGGTCAGAGCTCACSGAGGATTTCCATAAATCCAGTGGGTAATGTGCCAAATAAGATTAGAGRAGACTTCACATTATTGTACAATCCAATGGAAATATCATCTGCTAAGCTCCTTGTGGTGGTGACGGGGAGGAGGTGGCTAATATTAGCAGGTGTTTGTCTCAGAGGCAAAGAGGAGGCAGGAACACCTGCCCGAGCCTGTGCACAAGGTGGGAGMAGCCATCGTGACTTCACCTGTGGCAAAGTCTTCGGTAAAAATACAATTTTTAGCAGCTGAAATTCTGATCATTGCCATATTGTGTCAAATTGTTTTCCCTACCTTTCMTTATATTATGTTTAATCTCACCCTGCTTTGTATTCCCAAATGTATCTTTATTCAAAATTCTGTTTAAATTTATCTAGCTGTACTTTCATATTTTACCTAACTCCTGACACTGTATTTTCACAYGCAGAGTTACATTAATAAATGGAGCAGGTAGATTTTCATATCTGATCTGTGCCTGTTTTATCTATACACATATTTTTCTTTCAAACCCTGACCTGCAAGAAAGCAAGAAGGAAGAGTCACCTGGCACTTAGACAATAATCATTCAATATGTTTGTATTTGAGAATAAAGGAAAATTCTTTTTTTTTGTTCTGTGAGGCAATAGCAGAGGGGGCCTTAAAGAGGCAAGTGCATTTGCATTCTGTATTTGTCCGCTTCATAAATGTGGTTAACTAATTGCCTCGCCTTTCATCAGTTATCAATCCTTTGTTCCTGAGCACAAGCAGAATCAGATTCTGATGCCATTGCTGAACTTGATGAGCTCCTGACTCCATTAGTTATCCTCTTGAACTCAGTGGTCCAGATTCTCAAATGCTATAAATCAGTATAGCCCATCCCATAATAAAAAAAGCTGACCTAAAAAGATAATCTGTGGAATAAGRTCCCAYATGATGGGAGTAAAGAAATTGRAATCATAATGTTCTAAAATTTTACMAAAAAAATCCTTATCCACAAAGCCTTATAAAARGTAAGTGGGAATAAATACTTTTTGGAACAATTAGTTGTGTTATTCTTAGCTAACACAGTTTGATGGAACATGGTCTGCAGTTCTGCTCAGGAGTAAAATGAATATATAATACATATAATATACTGACACTTACTAATTTAATCTGTTTAAAGATTGTCCACTTTTTTCAATACCGTCATTATTCATAACTGTTGGCTACTTGTGAATTATCCTAAATGTTACTCAGGATGTGTAATCTGTGAATATTGCGTACTGAGACCCYTGGAACTGAGATGTATGGCAGATGCAAATAAATGATACTGCTACAGCAGCCTGTCTRCATGGACCTTATCTTTATAAACTGATGTGTTTGCATAAAAATGGGTTTTGCTTCACTGCAGARCAAACCTGACTTCAGGCTGCCCACTGGCTGGTAGCTTGTAACTGCATCAGGAGTACTGCTGTAGGAATGTTTACAAAAAGTTGAATAGAGCAGGCTGAGTACAAGATACGGCCTAGAAGTGACCAAAATGTTGGAMTCACAATAAAGGAACAGTGCCCAAGTCTTAATCCTCTGATGTTGACATGGAGGAATGATGAATTTCCACAGTTGGTGTGCAAAAGTGATGTCCCCAACCACGGCCTTGGCAATCACTCAGACCTCAGAGTAAATTAATGCAGTCTACAGCTGTTCTAAATTTTGCCAAATCAAAAAACATGGGAAAAAAAAAAAAAAAAAAAAAAAAAAAAAAAAAAAAAAGAAGCATGTATCCCATTTCTGGCAGGATTCTCATTTGCTTGTTCTTCTCCTGGCTCACTGCCATTTGCCTTCCAGTGACTCTGTTACAACAAGGAGGCATGGAAAACATCTCTCATCTCCACTTCTCCCAGACCTTTAATAGCGCAGTGGTTGGGGGACGCATGCAGAAAGGGAGAGATTGGATTTTAGTCTCTGCAGGCTCAGGAAGAAACAGACTTCAGATCTCTGGAAGCCTTCAGAATATGGCTGCTGTCCCTGGGGCCATGGCCAGTGGCCTTCAGCTCATATGGAGGGTACTGAGTTTCTCAACAAGCACAAAGACACCACGGCACTCTCTCAAGTCACAGTCACATGTCCCTGCTGTCAGGRGTTGTCCCCTCATGTTTATAACCTACAGAGCACATACTATACAATTCAACTGTTTTGGCTGCTCTGGAAACACAGTTAATCCAGCCCTGAGTGTTTGTAAAAGACCAACCTGGTGCACAGTGAGGAAACGCTGCAAAAATAGAGTTCTGCTCTTTGCAGCTCCTTCCAGAAGTGCCATCCTAGCAGTGAAAGTGGGAAAGGTCTGCCAAGGTAACACATCCCACACCGGCCAGAGATGGAGGTTCATAAGGCACAGGATGAACTTTATAAAACACTTTTAATCTTTGGCCTTTATGCAGCATAGCCAACAACAGGTTCACATCAGGGTAGTGGCATTAGCCAAGACAAGTTTACAAATCCCTGAGTGTGCTTCCATCATCCTGAGCTTGAGATATCTGTCAGTCCATAGCAGATGCTGCTGTTGCTGTGCATGTGTCATGTTACTGAAACCCCTAGATAATGATTACGACCGATTATACAAGATGCCATGTTCCTTAATCATATCACTTACATTTCTGCTGAACGGCAGTGACAAGGTTTTGAAAGGAGAAGATCACAGCTGTCCAATAAAAAAAAAAAAAAAAATCAGATAAACCACACAGTGTTTGCAGACAGAAGATTATGCTAACCTGAAAAGTAGCTTTAGCACTGTTGATATTTGCACTCTCCCTAACTGAGCTGAACCCTCATTCACCCTCTCTCTTTGGCGTTGCATCTGAAAGGGA
>NW_026623712.1:108452-113353 GCF_030028575.1 Malurus melanocephalus | reverse complement strand
TTTTTTTTTTTTTTTTTATGTGCGTTATTTACAATTTTCTGTTCTCCTAGAGAGCGTTTGAGTGGGTTTTTTTGGGTTTTTTTTTGTTTTGTTTTGTTTTCTCTACTTTTTCCCCCTCTTCCCTCTCCAAGACTGCAGGTCTCAGTACCAGGCAGTGAATGCCAGTCCTGAAGCAGACAGCTGGAGTGACAAAATCCCCTCCTTGCCCTAGAGGTAACCCCAGCTCTAAGCTGAAGACATTCCCCTCCTTTATATGCTGGCTCATTTTGGAGTCTCTCTCGTGCAGAGGCTGCCAACTGTCCTGAATTAAAAGCAGCGCATTTCGATATGAGTAAGTGCCTACTAATGACTGAGCAAAACCAGAGTATTCATTTAAGCAAAGAGTTCAAGCAGGGTTCCAGGAACGAGGAGCCGCGTGCCCTACTAACAAAGCTATCTAGTTCAGTGCACAATCTGAACTCTGCAAAAGAAAGAACCTTCTACTTTTAAGCAGTTTTAATGCAGTTCTACAGCACTTAGAGTTTTCGGTGGAAAAGTCAGATGTAATTACTGTTTGACACAAAGGGATTTTTTTTTTCTCCCTAGCTCTGCTGACGTTCTATTTTAAATAATTAAAAGTATAATTTAAAACTTAAATTGATCGTTTCAATAGACCTGATCCTGTCCTCAGAGGGAGCCTCTTGTGTCATAGTTAAACTGTTGATCAGCCCAGTGTCACTGTTTCTCCTTCATCAGAAAATGTACCATCAGATCTATAATTCTTTTTCGCTTGTGATGGCAGAGCTCCAACATGGGTGTAGTTTGACCCAGGTTAAGCAGATTTAGYTAAATGCATAAATTGTTCACATTCTGTCATGTGAAAGATGTAGGCCTTGAGCCAATGTTGGGAATAGATAGCTCACCCAATGAAGAAAGTAATGTACATTTGCAAATTTTCACATGTCTGGACATTACTCTCTTTGACTCCTAATTGTCCAAAGGAGCTGTAAGGTTTAAAACAATGTCTTTGATTCTTGTAGGAGTTTAGGTGACTGTGTTTGACATTACATTCCTAGGGAGCAAATTTCAAGACTGTACAATTCACTGAAACTTGYCTTTCCAGCCCCTTTTGGTTTTCCTGGCCCCTTTACACCAATAAAATCACATGAAGAGTAAACCCATAGGCCAGCTAACAAGTCAAAAATTTTTCATGGTATAAATCACAGACCTAACAGGATGTCAATGCCCTACAGAGCAGGTCCATTCCTCTGGATTTCTTGCACCATAACACGGGATCTGCTTTCCAGKGCATTTCATTGGTGGAACTGTGCTATCAGAGATGTCCTCCAACACTTGTACTATCATTTCAGACTAATTTTTATGAGCGTAAAAGAGAATTTTATTTATCCACATGGCATAGATTGTAGAAAACAGAACTGAGCCCTGAAAGTATCATTTATTTGTGCCTTAAGTGATAATTTTAAACTATTCATTGTTATACTAATAGTTTGATGAATTTCAGTCTCCAGGATTTTCTGTTCTATAGAYGTTATTAAAGGAACCTCTTCATTGAATGTCCAAGTCACAATGCAAACAATTATAATAAACATTGTTTAAACTGTGATAATGGTTGAATTTGATCTTAGAGGTCTTTTTCAACCTAAAGAATTCTATGATTCAATAAGCATTAAAGCATTCCCTCTCAAAAACCACGTCTCACACGGTGAAGATTTGCTCTTTTTTCCTCATGTCTGGATACTGGATTTCACTAAAAATTAGGAATATGTATACGCATTAAGATATATAGCCCCATAATTGCTGTTAAGGAGGTGAGTTAAACCCTCCTAAATAAGGGAAGCTTCTTGCCTATGGTTAGCCTAAACCCCCTAAGMTGACATCTACAGCCCATATGTGACCACATGTGGTATAAATAAAATGGAAGTATAAAAGAGAAAGAGATAAACATATAATTAAAACCAGCATAGCAAACACTTGTGCTCATTCATTTTAATGAYTGCATGCTCCAGTTTACAGAGCAGTTGCAGACCCAGGCCGTAATAGCTGGGTTGACCACATGCCATAAAATACATCAGTGTAGGCTGGGTCCAAATTATCCAATACTTGTAATAAATCCATCCTATTAACTGGATAAATATGCACAAGCAACAACTCTGGAGATAATTCTGGGAAGTGCTGTTATTTAGTGGCGGTGCCAGCTCTCAGGACCTGATAAATAGTAATGCTATCACCTTTTATTAAGAAACAAACAAACAAAAAAGATTAGTTTAGCTTTTCAGATCTCATAACTATGTCTCTCCTTCACTTATCTGTAACTTGAACCGAAAAAAAAAGAGATTGTGGCCTTGAAAGCTTCAATTCTGATTACTTTTTTGTAAGCCTAATAAAAGGCATCAGTCATACCATGTATTTGTGAAAATGAAATCTTCATATATTGAAGGTCAATTTTAGTTGAACTAATATAATCAGTAAAAGCCAAGGTTCCTTTGCCATTAAAATTGTCCATGCTCTGAGTCTTTTGATATTCTATGCTTAACCTTGAATCACACTGTGTGTGGTTTATGCAGGGACGACAGTGAATTCATGTCAGTATGATGACTGAGTCATCCTGGCCTTGATTTTCAGCTGGGCAAAGCAGATATCCAACAAACAGAAAACTTCTTTAAAATTATTTGAAATTAATACACCCTTGAAGCACTTCCTGTCACCTCAGTCTAAACAGCATGTCACCCAAAGTCTACAAACAGATTTTCGTTGCAGTTTTRTGAAATATTTAATATCACTCCTGAATATATTTCTGAAAGTTGAAAGATGGTTACGTAAAACTAGAGCAAGTATTGATATTGAGGAACGCTTTGAGGTTTGCACAGCAGAAATCACRTGATAATCCTGACAGGAGAGTGCAGCCAGGTGGGAGTTGGTCTCATTTTCCAAGTAARAACTTACAGCACAAGAGGAAATGGGCTCAAGTTKCACTGAGGGAGGTTTAASTTGGTTATTAGAAAARATTTCTTCCCTGAAAGAGTTGTTAAGMCCTGGAAYAGCCTGCCCAGGGAAGTGCTGKGATCACCGTCCCTAGAAGCATTTGATTTGTTTCAAAACTTTTCCTTCTCTCTTCCCTTTTCTGTACAATTATAAAACAGGAATCTGATCGTTTTCATTGAGGAATAAAAAGGCAAATCAGTGTGATACTGCTGAGCCCAGATCAGGGCAGGGTCAGGCTGGATGGAAGCTGTGTGTGAAGGACATYGACCTGGGAGCACTGGCAGGGCAGAGATCTTCACAAGCATGAGTGCCACCTGATTTTTAAAACAGAGGTCTAATTAAAGAACACATTCAAATCAGTTGGCTCAGAGATGTGTTAAAAGCATCACACACAAAACAGCCAAAAGTGAGAAGCAGGGCAGGATTTCAGCAGTGACACGCTGCTCACTCCAGCAGAATGRGTTCTGATTTTGATCTGCATAAATGGGATTAGACCAAGGCCTGAGTCTTATCTCTCTGGAACTGGATATATGGAGATGACATAAAAAATATCTATTTTGGGTTGTGAAAGCAGTCCTGCATCAASAGAGAGTTTGAGGGATTTATGTGCTGGAAGACCTAGAGAAAAGATGTACAATGGGAAGTGAAAACAAAAACATGGATGTACAAGATGAAATGGTCATTCTATTCATGATMATTCTGTTATGGCAAAAGTAATTTTTAACCTGTGGACTCCKTAATTTGTTTTTCTTTTCCCAAAAGCTATTCCTGTTCCTTCTTAGAAAATGATTAACTAGAAGCAAAGGATATGTTGATTTTAGTATTGATCACCCAGTTCTAAATTTTAACTTTCTTTTCGAAGTGTCAAGTTTAATGGAAGGTCAGAAGAATATTTAATTACAAACCCAGAGCCAACATAGACAAGTTTKTGATACAGGACTGAGAATTGTTCCTGGCCACAGAAAACAACTCTTTGAAACCTTGTTTCAAACTGGYTCAAACTTATTATTATTATTTTTTCCCCAGGATATCTGCACTGAAGAAGAGGCAGTGTCAGCACTCTATAAATAGCTCAGGACAGTATAAACTTTTGAACTGTGAAATCTGGGGGATGTAATCTTCCTGCTAAACAGAGGCTTACAGCAGATATTTAATGCTCTGATAGGAGTGTCGCCAGCATTTGAGCTGTCTAGGAGAGGAAGGGAAATTCTGAATTATTGTTGGCACTTTGCACTGGTGTGGTAGTTCAGGTTGGTTTGGAATCCTTGTCCCAGCTGAGTAAACTGGTTTGGTTGTTTTTCTGTATGCATAAACACACTGCAGCCAAACCACTTATTAGCATTAGCTGTCTTTAAAAAAGAGCCTTTGGACCTAGAACAATTAATTTAGCAGACATTAAGATGTTGTGACACACTCTAAAGCAATGGATATGTTGGTAGAAACAGGCTGTATTTCTGCTTTCATCATTTTTTTGTGGACCAATGCTGATTTTCAGCAGCAGAGTGTTTGTCCCATGGGAAGTACCACTGATAAAAGCTCACAGCAATTTCCCTGAGTTGAGTTCCTGCCTCACACCTGGAACAAGCACAGAACAGGCCCACCTTTACACAGGAGGTAACTGAGAAGCAACATCACTTCCCAGTATTACTATCATGGTACAAATTAACATTCCTGTCATGCTAACCCCACATAGCAGCTGTTCTGTGTGGAAAAACTGATTTTCAGTGATGTGGGGGAACTTTGTGGGAAGGGGGAATGAAGACCCCTCAGCCCAATTTTGGAAATTTTATACACACTGGGGTCCAAGTGTGTATAAAATGAAAAAGCACGTGTAACACCCTTTTCTGTTTGTTTTCTCGTAGCCCTTGGGTGTGTTTGGAGAAGTTGAACCACCAATGTTTTCAAGCAGCCACCATGGC
>NW_026623712.1:68454-107492 GCF_030028575.1 Malurus melanocephalus | reverse complement strand
ATCAACACCAACTGGCAACACCTGTCCTGCTCCCACAGCTGCATCTCATCAGTTTCTGGCCGTGATCCACTATAAAAGGGATGGGAGGAGCTCTGGCTGTGTTTGGCTGTTGGAGAGGGCTGTGGTGCTGCAGCAGGAGCTCCTTAGTGTTGATCACTTTTCCCATCAGCCTCCAACATGAGGAATTACGGCGTTGAGAACAGAGCTTCCTGCAAGGCCTGGCTCCCTCCATGGAGAGATTCAGCAAATGTGTGAGTAACAAAAGCTTTTGGTGCCTCTTGGTTGTGTGAGGGCYTGAATGTGCCAGGGTTGGTTTGGGGGCTCTGGGGAGGGCAGACTGAGGGTGTTGAATGCTTTCCCAAAACCAGCAGCAGCTCTATGTGCTCCTTCTCTTGAGATACTCATKTTTGGTTGTGGAAATTGATTTAGTGAGGAGTGGCAGGGGGTTTAAAGCTGGCACCCAGCTGTGGGAGATGGGGTTGTTGGTGGCCCTGGTGGGGCAGAGACAACACACCTCTTTTTTTTTTCAAGCTGTGTTTGAATGTTTATTTTCCCTTTTGGACAATATTTGGGTTGTGTTTTGTGTTTGGCCGGGTGCTGTGGCCGTGCTTGTGGCCATGGTGGCCCTGTGACACTGAGCTGTGTGGCTCACCTGGCCAGGGAGTCCATCTGCCACCCACACATCTTGTGAGCTGTCATGTTCATGTCTCAGATAAAGGGATTTATTGGGGCAGGTTTTCACGTTCTCCCTTTGCCTTTGTAAGCTGAAGCTTTGTGATGAAGGGCACAGTGAGTGAGGGCTTTCCCTCATTAGTGGGTGAGGCAAGGATTTCTGTCGGGTACAACGGTGCCCTTTGGGTGCTGGGKGATTTTGGTCAACTACAAGTGAAAAATAAAGCAGATGTGAGACCATCAAGCCTAAACTTAAACCTTCAAAATCAGTAATGGCTCTACAGATGTCTGAAATGTGGCCCTAAGTAGTGAACACTGTCCTCCCCAGTGAATTTGCCCGGTAAATTGCTGGAGATGGGGTTTCTCTTACTCTATTTCTGTAGCTATATTGATTTTTTTTTTTTTTTGCCATCTTTCTTTTTAAACCCGAAGGAAAAATTCAAATAAAACCTAATGATGTCTCTCTGTTTCTGAACAGTTTTGGAAATTGCAGAGCAATCAATATTAAGTACACTTTACACCAATTTAGAGCTCTGTTCTGTTCAGACGTGTGCTTTGTAGAGCTCTGATTTTTGAGTAATTTAGGCTGAAAAGTAGGGTAATGTGGATTTTCTAATTAGCTTGTGTTAAGTCAGTGTTCTTCCACCTGAATATTTTTAATAGCTTGGTTTTTAAAAGCATGCGTGTATATATCCAAAGTAGGAGAATAAAAAGGAAGATAATCTTTTCAGAGGGATGAAAGACAAGTGGATTAATGCAGAGTTTGAGATTTTGTGAGAAATTCAGGCACGCAGGCTGGTGCTGCAAGGAGAGCTTCTACTTGTGAAACTGTCACTTGTTAATTAAGTTAATGTCTACGGTGCTCTGAAAATGTAAAGCAGTATGTAAGTGCTAAGTATTATTATTAATGATGCCAATTTTGACAGGTTTACTGGAATAGGCTTTGCAGTACAATATAAGCTAATGTTCTAATGCTTTACTCATTTACAGTGAAACTGTTCAAAATAAGACAGCGGGAATAGAAGGCCAGCAAAGGTCAGCAGAATAGATGGAGTCCCTCATTTGGTGTTGTCCCCAAGTGCTGTCTGGGAAAAAGATAACGTGGGGCTGGCTCTCCATCTTGTAGAACTCTTGGGGGAAAACCTCAGGTGTGTGATGAGGGGCTGCACCAGATTATTGTGTGATTCCAGTCATCCTTTCAGGAGATGTGCTGGCCCTTGGAAGCTGTAACACGAAGTGTTGTGTCCATCTGGCTAGTGTGTCCTGCCTGTCACCTAAAGACTCATTCCTGTCACAGACTGCAAAAGGGGAATGGAGAAAGGTGTCAGCCCTGTGTACCCTAAGAGTGCTTGCTCCTCTGAGGGAAATCCCCACTGGCCAATTAATTTGGTTTGTGGCCCCTGCCTCCCTTTCCCTAAAGGGGCTGCAGAAGTAAAGAGCTCTGGTGTTTGCTGTATGGGTATTAGTGCCTGAACAGTGCAGAGAGCTTGTCAGTGATCTATCTAAAAGCACATATTAAAAAAGTGACTAAATTACCTTTCACATTTCATGGAGTCATAATAGCTTGCACATCATTTGAATATGGAAGCACAGCTACACACAGGTATCTGACCCAGTAAATGGAGTAGTTTCCTGAAAGTCTTAGGCACATTTCATGCTTTTTCTCTGAGCAAAGCTATCAAATCTGCCCTGTAAAAGGRACAGCCTAATCTTCTGATGTTTTTCTTAGATGCTTTTTAATTTATTTTTTCATTACCAGGCTTAATTCTCTCCTGTCTCAATGGCTTCTAAGTGAAGAGAACATTCAAGTCCTATAGGAGTCATATACTTTCATATACAAGTCATACAGAAATTGGAACTCTGGTGTTTTCCTGCAGGTGTGTCTTTCTGTGTGTTTCCATTSAAACTTACAGTATTTTCCCCTCAAGTCAAATCCAGTGGATGTCCTATTGGCATGGTCAGGGTGGTCYGTTTAGCTTAATTACTACAAGAGAAATTGATGGATTCTCTTGCAGTTGGGTTGAGTTCTGCTAATGTGTTGAGAGTGCATGTGCACACACACCTACACTCAACAGTTCCAGCCATATGAGACCAGCACTTCACTGCCTAATTAAATTCATTTACTGGCTGGCAGACTCTCCACCTTTCAGTGCCATGTGGATCCTGGTTGTGCTGGAAGAACTTCAGGGCCAGTTGTTTTGTTATGTGTTAGAGACGTCCTCATTTAATATGAACTTTGGTATCGTGCTGCATTAGTCAAACAGCGCTGGCAATATTGGAAGAGGGGTGATGTGGTTACGTTTGAGGGCCTGGGAAATTATTTMTTTAAAGAATAACAGCAGTAAGAAGGACTCTAATAAAATTATTTTCTTGCCTCTTTCTATGTCTTCAGTCAGTTACCTTAGAGTTGGACTTGACCAAAGGTTGCTGGGAGCTAGCCAGGACTCTGTCCTCGTGCATCCAGAAAAGTGAAAAGTAATGTTTTTTTATTTTTAATATTGGTTACTGATGAAGTGTCATGAAAATATTGCACTCGTCACGAGATGAATCAGTGATCTGAGTAGGAATGTCTGTCTAGAATCAATGCTTTGATCTGTCAAAACATCTGGACAATACCCATGCCCCTCTGCCGGCAGGTAACATGGAATGATGCCTTGGGTGGGAAGGTCTCTCGGTTCACCCCGTTTTCTTCCCATTAAGACCAGTCAGGTGTTAATGAYTGGGTAAAATAGTCTTGAAATAATTTGAGGGCAGTTTTGAACTGCTGCTGCTGCTCAGGTCACAAGGAGGGGTTTCTGCCTTGGCCTCCTTGGAGCTGGCTCATCTCCTTATACCCAGGTGTCTCCTGGTTTCCTGTTCACAGAATTGCAGTGCTGGGGTTTGCAAACTATTTAGGTTCATACTATCAAGACTCTGTAGCCTATGCCCTGTGCAGAAAAGAAAGCAAAGCACCACAGCAGAAATAAAAGTCGGAACAGACTCCAGCAGTTGCTGGCATTTTAATATGGAAGGAGAGATTTAAAAATRTGGGGTTGATGACTGGATGTTGATCCTGTAACTATATTAAATATCAGTTGTATTGAGATCTGAGCCTTTTAAGAACCAGACTTAAAAACTATAACCTTAAAAATATAACAAGGGCAAGCTTCTTGCCCTTTTCTAAAGTGCAGTAATAGGCAGTAATTCTAAAGCAGGTATATGGGCATCTGCTTTGGATGCTCTAGTTACAGAATATGGTGCAGGTAGTACATCAACCCTGTCATAAAAGCACAATAGTCAGAATAGAGTCCTTAAGGCATCACTGTCTATTATAAATCAGTTAGAATAATTCATGCTATAGATTTCCCAATGCTGCAAAGCCTCTTATTCAGCAGAGTATAAACATATATCACATCTTATAGATTTTTTTTTTCTCCCTTCTTGGCGTGAAACAGACTCAAAGAATTCTACAGAGAACAATGCACTGCACAGACAATGCCCTAAAAAACTTTCATAAATAGGAGGTGGAATGGAAAGAGATTATTTATCTCYGGGATCGTTTTAGCAGCTCCAGTCACACCTTCATTATTAAGTTTGGAGCATGTTGTGCAGGAGCCAACAGTAAAGCCTGTGTGTGGAGCATACAGGGGCTGTGTCTGGAATCAGGCTGAAAATGCAAATAGGAGTTTCTTTTCTGGTTTGGTTTCTCAACACAAGTTAGAGCAGCTTGCACCAACTGGTAAAGGCTGCAAAGGGCCATTTTGCCAGCTGGGAGGTGCAAGGGTGTAATAATGCTGCTGGCTCCCTGCCTGTGCCAGCCACAGCGAGGAGAGTGGCAGAGAAGCCAATGTATGTCTCAGTGCCACAAACCAGGCTTAAAGACAGCTTGTACCACTTGGGAGTGGGGCATTATGGATCTGAAGTAACCAAAGGCCTGCCATGAAATATTTACGCTGCAACTTCCTGTATTCTTCATAGCCCTTAAAAATCCCTAAAATTTCTGGAACCCCCATTGAATTGAACTGATTTAAGTCACGAAGCGCTGGCTGATGCGCAGTTCTCTAGGTTCTGATAAAYGGCCTTGGGAGTGAAGGAGTTAACTGACCATCATCAATTACAGCATCAGAGGGGGTGATTAGGACTGAAATTGCAGGGAGGTTTTTAATTTAGCAGAGTAGAGGAGACTCCCCCAGCTTAGCCAAGCTCATCAGATCATACACGTCTTCCTGCTTCATCCGCTTACCACGCGCTGCCACTCAGGGTATTGTGCATGGAGAGGGCACCGAGCAGACTCCAGGATATCAAATTATTCCCTTGTCCACAAATCCATCTGAGGCTCTCTGACGCTCTGCCCGCCACACAAGTGCCTGGCGTGCAAAATTCTCAAACACCCCAACTCGGGAATCAATCAGTGAATAATGTGAAGGAAAAAAATGGTGAAGTTTAAAGTTTAATGTGACCTAATTTGTCTGATTTTTTTTTTTTTCTTACTTCCGTGAAGTAGGTAGGACTGTTTCCAGGAGAGAAGATGCAGATAGGCTTGTGTTAGGATCAGGAATGAAGATACTTGTATTTGGCCTCTGTGTGTATTAAACACTAAATAAAGGGCATAGAGTGCAATGCATGGACTGCTTTAACACCTCGGGTCTGTTTTCCTGGTAGAAGTGGTTACCTGGGGTGCTTTGGCCATTCCATTGGGAAAAGGGCAGCAGGCTTCAGGCTGTGAAGGGTCACAGGAGTGACGGGAAAGGGCTTCTAGCCCTGACATGAGGCTTTTTGGGGAGTTGCAGTCACAGCCTGCTGGTGGGATGAGCCTGATCTGCCTGCTGAGACCCTCTTGGTGCACCTGGGGCCATTCTGTTCCTTGGATTTGGGGTTCCTGCTCTACCCTGGGACTGGCTTAGCACATGCTGTTTGTCAGGGCTATGAAATGCAGGAGAAAAACATCCCTGACATATACCCAACCCCATGGTTTTCATCTACTCTTTATATTTCTAAATTGTACTGCTATTACCATTTTTCCTRAGTATTTTGACTCTAAGTTTGAGAAAATTGTGGGGTTTGAAGGAGAAACTGCAAGTGGATGCTTTTTATGGAGGCAAATTTACTGTTCCTCATGTGGACAGGAGAAAAGGGGAAAGAAGGACAGCAGTAATCCAGTTCAAAAATGTTCAGGAGGGGCCTGACTCAAAATTCAAAGGTAGTTGGGCTTTGGTGAWGTAAAGATAAATTTTTGGATGTTTTTGCAATCTGAAGTCTTGAAACAGACCCTCTCTTCCATTGGAAACTTGAGAAAAACAAGAATTGAAATCAGGCAGGTGCTGGTGCAGTGTTAGCGACGCAGGAACGGTGGGAAGCAGCAGCCCCATGYGCTCCTTCCCTTGGGTTTTGTTGCTTGTAATGTTGTAGAGCTCCTGCCACTGAGGCTGGAGTTTTCTATATGATCATGTAATTAAAGATTGACTCATAGTGTGCAGGCATATGGAGGCTAAAACAGTTGCCCGTGAAGCGCTCCAGCAGCATTTTGTGTGACATTTGACAATCCATTTTTATTTTGATTTTTGTTAATACGGCACTTTGTGCAATCACGGAGACACTTAGTATAGAACATCAGTCACCTGTGTAATCCTAATGAACTCGTGTAAATGGAAATAAGGGGCTTCTGAAGGCTATTAACAATGAGGTGCCATGATGCTGGAGGAGACTTGGCAGCCCTCTCAGCCCACCCTTGATTTTGAAATGTGAGAGCATAGCTTTTCCCATTGCAGAGAAAGAATAATCAGACSTAGTCCTTGAAATGGTCTGTAGTGAAGCAATAGATATTTTAACTCCAGGGTTATCATCCTTACTCAAGCAAATTCCCATTGATTTCAGAGGAGTTATGCCTGAATATAGAGAAGTGCAGGGCTTGAGTAAGCCTTGCCGTGACCTGCTGCTGTTGTGATTCTTCTCCAGCCCACAGGGGTTGGGAACTGTTGTGTTATTAATACAATAATTTGGATATATTGATTRCTGCCAGTTCCCCCTGTGTGGTAAAATCCATATTATTCATATAAGGCAGCTGGAAAGGAAAATCTACCTCCCAAACCTGAGAGCAGCCTGTGGAGCCACAGTTGCTCTGCTTTTGGTGGTTCTGAGCAGTGTCTGCATCGTTTCCCTTTGCAATGCTCTTGGCAAAGGTGGAAAGCAGATCCTTGCGGGGGCAGGTAGAATTCAGGAGTGTTCAAGCCTGAGTGATCCATTGGATGYGGGAAATTTTACACCTAAAGGATCTAGAAATGCTTGCTGTGTTAGAGGTTAAGCCTGAATTTTCTGGGAATGCCTATGAAATGAGCTTAATGCAACAAGAGTTTGAAAGTTGCYAAAGGACCTGAAGTGGAAATTAGCAGCATGCAGTGCGTTCTGGAGACCCGGGCCATTTCTTCTTTCCTCTAGCACAYAAACTTACATTTTGTAAGAAAACATGACTGCTTTGTTCCACTGTGCAGYTGGAGACCTTGTGGATCCTCTGCACTTCCCAATGCTCACAGGAGGCTCTGCAGACCCCCCAACACAGAAGCCACAACATTGCTGGGGCTCACCAAGGAGCCTCAGCGAGTGCATCTTTGACAGGTCCGTGCCCAAAGTTGCTGCTGGCTGTTTTTCAGCTGTCTGCTTTTATTGTATTCTGCCTTGCTGACCTGAGAGCTACTGCATGTCACAGCTCTGGCGTGATGTGTGCACCAGCTGCTTGTCCAGACCCGTCACATTTTGTGGGTTTTTTTTTGGGGCTGCAGCTATTTCTGTGCTGCTGTTGGGTGGGAGGGAGCTGCACCCCGGGCTGAAGCCAGCAGGGACCTCTCCGTGCAGGTTGATGTTGTGTATTTGGGGAAAGCTCCCTGGGCACCAATATTTCTGCAGAGAGACGAGAAAGAAAGAAGCCACAGTGTTCTCAAAACTACTCGAAAGGGTGTTTCTATGAGGGCAGCCTCCCAGAGATTGCTCCCTACAGAGCCTTAATGTGCAATGAAAAGTAGGACTCTAACCCTGGCAACAGCCACAGCTTCTCATGCTGTTTAATGTCAGTGATGTTCAGGCAGTGATATCAATTATTATTATTAATCCTAAAATAGATTATAAAAGAAAAAAAAAAAAAAAAGAGGCTGCTCTCTGAAAATTCAAGTAATTGTGGCAGAAATGAAGCTGCAGTAGTACTTTAATTTGAGAGTAGTTCAAATCAAAGGACAGAAATTCTATGATCCKGTTGAGGATCCTGSTCTGATCCCTGCTGAATTCAGGGGGGCTGTTAGAAAGATTTTGGGCAGTTTGCAGGACCGGGACCTAATGAATATTTTTGTTTTGTTGGAAAGGATTTTTACATCTTAGTTTGCTGAATTGATTAATACTTGCATTTTCTAGTACCAGCACATTAAATATCCTATACATTTTTCATGTTTTCTAATTTATCGTATTAGGAAAAAATGAGCAAATAACAAATACGTAAATATATAATGTTATACTTTAATAWAAGCTGTATGCTCCCTTCAATAATGAATGTTGTTCACTACAGTAATTAAGAATGATTCCAGCTCCAAACAGTTATTTACTTGTCAATATTAGTGAATCGGGTTCATCTAAAACCGCAGGCACTTTTCTGTTTACTATATAAACAGTAATTGTCTAACTATTTGCTAAAATATTGTTTAAGTCTAAAATCAAGATTGTAAGTGGATTTCAACAACCTAGTTAATTTACTTTAATTTTGGAATTCTCTCTCTGCATGGGAAGAGAAATATGAAAAGTAATTTCATCTCTGTATAGTTGATTTAATTGTATGTACTTTTGATGGATTAAGTTTCCAGTTAATTGTGGAAAATGCAACAACAATATTATAAAAAGCGGTTTAAAATAAAACAAATGCTGTTTGCTTTGCAGGCTATTTTTAAAAAATGTTTAACTTTATTAATTTTACAACGGTAATTTATAAATATTAGTTACATTTTCCCGCTTAAGCCCCCCCAAACAGATGATTTTAATCATACTTATTGATATTATCTACATAATTATTTTTCATTATGCAAATATGTCTCAGTTGCTGTGTAATAATGTGATGGAAACAGTTTTCAGTGCTTTAAAACACTTGCTTAACTAAATGCAGGAGACAACGGAAACCTGGTGTGAAAACCAGAAAAAATTGAGCAAAGATTTTTATTTTTAATAGCAACAGTGCTTTTAAGTCTTTAATATTTTATATTTTGAGATCACCTGAAAATTTAGTAAACTATGTAAAACTGAATGAACAGTAAAGACAGTTTAAGCTTTWAAAATAATGATCTTTAGTCATGTTATTTTCTATCCTTAGTTAAAAATGATGCTGGATTAAAATCTAACTGWTTTCTAGTAAGTGGCATGCTTTGTTATTTTGTATATATGTTTAAAAAAAAAAAAGTCAGCTTCTAATTCAAATGCATTTCTTAAAACATCGAGGTTGTCTTTTCCCAGGGAGAAGCAATATTCAATGCTAGAAGATCCTGAAAAGTTTATTTGAAAGTATAATTGACAGAGCATATTTTTAAAAAATTGACATTCAAAAATAGAGATTTCATATTAAGGATTCTTCTGTTTGGAATTTAAAGATTGTCAGGAAAAATATAATTAATGGGGTTGCTCAGGACAAAATTACGGCATTAGATCTAAGTTTTCTGTCTTTTTAGTGTCACCGTATGATTGTGAGCTTAAAATAACATAGGCAATGCTCTCTTTTGTCAGAATAAATTATTATAATTTCTAGCACTTGGTAACTTGTGATTTGTTCATAGGTTTTTTTGTGTAGATTGTTAAAGAAGCAAATAAGACAGCTTTGGGTATTTTGTATAAGGATTGCAATGAATCCAGTGGAGTTTTAGTTTTAAAACAAAGTAAATGGTTATTACTCTTGGTGAAAAAAGCCCAGGGTTGTCTGAAATAATTTATTGGTTATATGTTCTCAGTGCATTTTTCTTATAAAAGGTTGATTTAGAGTTTTTCTGTTTTGTTAAAGAAGTGTATACATTTTTGTAAAACCCTCCACATGAAAGTGTTGCTTCAGCCTTTATTGAAGCATCATCGTCTGCAGCTACAATTTCAGCCCTAAGCTTAACTTTTTTTTTTTTTGCAAAGTATGTGGTTTTCATTAAACCTGTAATTAGTATAATTAATAATTATTCCCTAATTGAAACGCAGGTTAACAAACTTCCATATGTAGACGTAAAGGGGGGAAAAATGTCATTCATTCACACTGGGCTTTATAAGCCTATAAAACTCTTCAAAGGACTTCAAGATATCAAGCAATCTTTTATTCAGCTAAACCTACCCCCCACCTTCCCTCTTACACACACTTAAATACGCAGTATGCTCACAGCTTGGAAAAAAGCAAGAAAAGCCTTAATGGATCACTGATTTTAACCAAAGAGCTAGGTATGTATTCCATATAAATGGTTTCCAAACCATTTTGGTGTTAGTATTAATAATTTTCATCAAACGCAAACAAGCGTCTGGGCGCTATAGAAAGCGAAGCTTTCAGCTGTGCACTTATTAACACAGCTTTTATTTCAAGCTCCAAACATCTAAAACAATTACACTGGAGCAACTGTGTAATTTGCTCCTTTCTTTGCTACACAGGTAGAGCCTTGTAGACAGAGGCTAATAAAGATTTAAGGGTAAAGCGGGGAGTCGGGGTCCAAATTTTGTTAGTCTTTACACCGGTGAGTAATTAACCCATTTGAATAGACTGAGACAAATAACATTAGCAGAGGTATTCACATGTGCACAGGCTGCAGTGCCCAGTTCGAGTTAGATACTTTACAACTGATGTAATAAATCAAAGAACAGAATAATTATTTCTCAATTTACCGTGACACAGATATCTTGTCATCACCCTGGTTATGTGTACCTTTAAGAAGTGGTGAATGCTAAAAATCTATTTAGCCACATCAGTGAAACAGAGTGCACACAGCAGGAAATATTCTTTTGTCTTTTTTTTTTTTTTTTTAATAAAATCTCTCAAAAAGGGTTTTTTTGGTTTTTTTTTTTTTTTTTTTTTTTTTTTTTTTTTAATAATATAAAATAACTTCTGAAGATATTTGCTCATATTGGAAACCAAATATTTTTCATCTAGAAATGAGGATCAGAATTTTGTACCTAGGATGTGACTATTTGTTTTTAAGTGGTTATTTATTTAAAGAATTTAAAATATTTTGCTGTTGGGGATATTTTATATTCTTGGAAAAAACATTAGAAAAGTCCTATATTTAGTTAGGTGCTTCGTGAGTGGCGCATTTATCTGAAATGTTTGTTTGCAGTTTAAACATAGATTATCCTAAAATTTGTGCATAATATTTGTTGTTCAGATTGGATAAGTATGAAGTGAAGGTATAGACCCTCCCAGTGCGTGAATTTTCTGCGGTCATTTGGAACTGATGGAGTGTTTTTTTTAGAAATATTTCTTCAGTAATTTTTCCTCTCCATTTAAAAACATAACACTGAGCTAAAATTTAATGTTATGGTAAACTAAACACTAAAGAGTTCCCTTAATATCAAATTTAAAAATGGAATTAAAGTAATAACAAGTAATGGAGAAATTGCCGCTGTGCGGTCCAGCGGYGAGCACTGAAATATTATAAGCTCTGCTTTCATAATGCTGCCTTTCAAAATCTTTTATCTGTAGTTATCTTAAAATTTGAGTGCTTTCTAGAACACCTGATTTAAAGTTTCTCAGGAGAATATACTGTTTCAATCAGATAGTTTTATAGAGGGCACGTTAACAAAAATCCGCACAATTCCCTGTTATCTTTGTCCTTTTTTTAAATGGGAGAGAGAATGCAGAGGATAATGGCTTATGCTTGAATGCAGTTCAGTGTATTTTGTGTTTTACTGATAAACATATACATCTGTATATATAAAACCAGGCAGAGGTATGTGTTTATTTATTATCAAGTTAAAAAAAAAAACAAAAAACTGTTGCAGTTTCCTCATCAAGRTTTAGAAAGTTTGTTCTCCTTGCACATTACTGATAAACATCAAATCCTGCTCAAATAATAATCAAATTCTCAGAATGACTGAAACAACATCTTTTCCTGACTTAATCTGTCTAAACAGGTACAGATATATTTAAAAAAATAAAGTGAAGACCTTGCTGTTGGTTCAGCGTCTCTGCTGATGCCTGTCAACTTTTTAAAACAATTTTAAAGCTGGGGTTGCAAAGACAGGGAGAGTAAAAGCTCTTTTCATTTACAGATGATCAGTGGGAACTGTGACATGATGGTCAAGCTTCTCTTAACTCTTAAGGGTGTCCTTCATAGTTCACAAATATGTTCAAACACTCAGACGTGTTTGAGGTGCGCAGTGGTGGTAGGAGAGAGTCACATCTCTGYTAGCATTGAAGTTTTTCAGAGTTGCTAACAGGTGATATCCACTTCTACAGCTCAATTCATGCGCTGCATTACTACCTGGGGACCAAAATGTAGATTTATTGCTTCTACAGGAACCTCCAGCAGTTCTCTCATGGATAGCAACAGTTTTTATTTTTATTTCCCGATCTTACTGCAAAAGTTTGTAGTAGGTGCTTGTTTGYGAACTTGAAACTTGTTTCACAGCATAGAAAGTGTCTAAGAGATAGAAAATGGGTAGGATGGTCTAGTCATGCCACTTAGAGATGTGTGTTCTCTAAAAATCAATACTTTAAGCTGCCTTGTTCATTATCTGACTAGTAAAGTGTTCTGTCTCAATAGGATTTCATTTACACTGGGTAACTCACCCAAGAGAGGAACAGACCTGTTASTTAACTACTATATTTTGCTTTGATTCTTAATTTGTGAGTAATAATAAAATACATTTAACTATTAGTTTTCTTGTATGAAAATAGCATTTGAATGCATCTATTGCACAGGTTTTTATCTCACCTGACCTGTAGAGATGTTTTTAATTTAAGAATATAAGTTTAATCTATTACCTATTATTTGTAGATGGAAATATTCAGAGRCAAAAATCTCTGAACACCCAGAATAAGGCATTTTTCTGTCCTTCTGGTTCAGTTTTCCTGATTTCTTTTATGGAGTAATTTTATAGRCTAGGTCAGTCTGACAAAAGTATTTTGCAAAGTAAATTAAGTATATTTTTGTGGCAGTACAGAGATCTCATAAAGGGTTGAATCTTCCAGCATTTTTCCTTGTAAGGAAAGCAAGGTCATATATGTGTGAATTTGCTCTTGTGCCAGGGTTGGAATGCGTAGGTAGGATACATATGCACATATTTCAAGTACTGGAAAATAAATCAATGTAAAATAGCAATTATTGAAGGTAGGGCATAGTCTTGGCATATATCTAGGCAGCACTTAGCATCTGTGGGCATTATCATAGCAAAAAAGTAATATTGGAAACAAGCTCAGATTAGTTTCACTTGTAAAGCTGATTTTTTTTTTTGAGTGTAAAATACAAGGTTTGAGCCCTAAACCTGTATTTTCTGGTATGCAGTGCCAAATTTTCACCTCATGTGCAGACAAAACGTTTCTGCTTTAGCTGGCAAAACACTTATTTCTACAAGAGAAAGATGTAACTTACATCAAAAACATTCTGATTGCTCGGCAGCTTTCAGCACTTAACACATCTCTAAGCATGTACTGGAAAACTACTTGGGAGGAGATGTATGTGCATGCATCTTATCCCAAAACACTCTAGAAACTGATTAATCTGTTTTGTTAATCAAAGATTTCATCTTCACATTATAGCACAGCCAGATTAGCAAAGCTCTGATGGTGGGACACAGGATAATTTGCTAAGTAAAGTCAAAATTAATGGCAAATAAAATCAGTTTCCCTTTGTGGTTATTTCCAGCCAGCTGCATCCAAATATAAAAGAACTATCAAAGGGAGTAAAATAATCAACCCATTAATTATTAACTCAGAACAACTTCAGAAAGCACTTCTTAAACCTCCATTGACATCATCCTGACAGGCTCCTAATCTCGAAAAGTTGTTGGTAAGAGTTGCATTAGGCTCAGCATGCCACCAATTCTGCCTGGAACAACTGCAACTCGAGATGTGCTGCAGCAGAGATAGGAACACATGGGACAAACTGCGGTCTCTTAAGACATCTGTGAGTAACATTTACAGCACAACATGCTGTATAATTCCCCACGTAGCTCTACCTCTGCTGTCAGCATAATAGAGTTGTCAACAGCCTAATTGCAAGATGCAATATGTAGGGGGGTCATCCAAAAAAAAAGAAATCTCAGCGGAAAGTAACACAAATCAGCTGTCATTATTATAAAGCTGGACCAACCTTTGGCTAAACCATTTAAACCTCCAGATTAATCCCTAGATTTATCTTTATAGATTGGATCAAACTCAAAGTTTGACTGCAGATGAAAGAGGAACTTCAAAACGAAGGCTCTCATTTATGCCCATTAGACAATGCTTTCGGCTAATGATCTACAACATGCATTAGCCTGGAAACAGTGGTTTTAAGGCTTAACTGTTGCATCTTTTTTTCTTTTCATGTTATACTTCAACCTTTATTTAGAGCTTTTATTTCTTAAAACATTTTTGTCAGAAGGTGAAAATACCTTTTATTTTTTTTTTTAAACGGATTCTTTTTTGAGTTTCTGCCTTTCCCTTTCTGCCAAGTTACATGATTAAATATCTAGTCTAGAAGTTCATTTGGAAAGAGCTTATTTGATTGTGGCACCAGTAGATTTCTTTATCACAAAATGTATATGCTAAATCAATAGGTTAAATTAATCTGAACAGTTTCTTAGAATTTTATGCCACTGATGTAAAATACAAGCAGCAAAACCCCCAAACAATTAAAATCAACCAGTGCTGGAAAACAGTAATTCAGTGAATTGAATTGAGTTTTATAATGGTCATCTGAAGCTGCTAAATTTATCTGTATGTTGATTCAAAACCTGACATCATGAGRCTATTCTAACTCCACTGTTTCTTTTTTKTTTWAAAAAAGCCAAGCAAACTCAGTCAAAGCTATCCAGCCCCCTCCTCCCCCGCTGCTGACAGAACAGGCTAGTAGTTTTTATTCTTAAAAAAAAAAAAGATACTAGCCATTCTCTCATCTTATGGGAGACATTTAAATTTASAGTAATTACAAGACAACAATAAGCAGCACTGAGCATGAATGACAAAATGCAGCTCAACTTGATGTTTTAATGCAGTTTTCTCCTCTCATCAGGGATATTAACCCTTCTGACTACTTTAGTAAAGATTCTTACCCTTTTTTTCCCAGACCATAGTGTGAAAGACAGCTTATCAGATTATTAACAGTTTATAAAYATGGGTGAATGAACAATCAGTTCCAGTATATATTTTTCATATACATCTCAAATTTCAATGCACTRTATTTCTTGCTGTTTATGATTTAGGCCTTGCAAGGAGTTAGGCAACAGATCTGTTAGAACTGCTYCTGGCTGGATGTAAAGAGAGAAAAGCAAGTTTACTGCCTTATCTCAATCAAAATAATTAGAGTTTCAAGTAAGCTAGAATCAATATAATTTCCTCTTTTAAAAAATGGTTTCCTACCTTTGCTGGCCTGTTTCATCTGTTTCATTAAAGGTGCAACTTTTATTGATGCTTCTGCTCATCCTATGTTTTCATCAGTGTGAAACCTAAAAATGCTCTTTGCCTAAAGTGTAGGTTAATATAATAGCTACTTGAAGCAGGAAACCTCTGCTATGTGCCTATAGTTGTCTTTATTTGGGCCTGTGCAGCATTTTGTTTGTCCTCTAGCCTTTTACGGCAGCTGGACCCTGACCTTCAAGTTCTTAAAAAGAGGGGGGGAAAAGTATTCTTTTCAGATTCCAAGTTCCTCCCTTTTTACCCTCCCACTGACACCGTCCCATTCAATACTAGAGATAACTTTATTCATCTATACATCATTGTATCAAATTCAATAGGCAAACTGCTTCAACATGCTTCAGAGCTGGACAGGGCAGTAATGTCTTCATTTTTTCTTAATGCAATGAGTTTCTTATCGCAGTCCTTTCAAGCACAAAACAAACACTGTAACAAAAAATGATCTCCAAGTTTTTCCCACCCTGCTATTTCACCATGGGCTTATTTCTTTGTTCCATCTTTTAGTGGACAGCTACAGACACAAAGATGTAAAATTGATTACATGCATACCTACCTAGCAGGAGTTAAAAAGGGAATTGGGGAGGGAATCTTTTCTAATTAAATACTGTATTGAGAAGATTTACTTCAGGCTCACACCAAGAGCGTGGAAGTAATTTGTTCCTGAATCGGCTGTCATCCTTTAAACAGGATACCAAAATTAAGTAGCRTCTAGAAAAGCCAGTAGAAATGCCATGTCAACTGCAAATCTGGCTGATCACTATCTGGAAAAGTCGGGATATTTTTCCCTGCTATAGTCAGTGTGGATTTATACACCTAATGTTAGAAGCTCTCAGTCTGTCATTAACTGCCAGGCTTGACTTTAAGCCAATGACAGCAGCTCCATGGATGTTAGGAGAGCTCCAGCAGCAAGGAGTCCAGCTTTTCCTGGCTGTTCTGAGTCCAGCTCACCTGCAGATGAGTTTAAAGGGAGGGAATTGAGTGCTTGTCCCACGTGTTCATGTTGTAGCGTGGTTTAAGCTTGTTAGCTGAGCTCAAAAAAAAAAAGTTATGAACATACTGATAAGAGGGATAGATCAGTATTTTAATGAATCACTTCAAAGGTTTTGTAGTGCCTTTTTATTGTAGCATGAAATATGTAATATTAGGATACCCAAGTCAAGCTCATGTCTCATTGACRTCTTTGTCTTTTAAATGGAAAGTAAGGCTGGAGGGGAAAAAGTTGGTTAAAATACAGAACTTCTGAAGTGCTTAAACCAGCTAATGGTACTAGATCTCATTTTAGATTCCACGGATGAAAAAGAAAGAAATAAAAAAATCAGACTTACATCCCTGACTGGGTGTYTTCCACTATAGGCCCTACATGTTTATGTAGAGGGTATTGCGAACGTTTGGAGGGATTTGGGAGTTTCAAAAGGAAGAAGTTTATACATTAGTGCTGCAAGTTGCAAAACACTGTTGATATTCAAATGTTTATTGTGTAAAATCTGGGATAAGCTTCAGCATGAGAGCTCCTTTAAGTGCCTACAACTATTGCTAATTCCCCTCAGCATTGAGGCTTGCACAAAGGCCTTAATCCAATTCCACTTTTTTTTTTTTTTTTCAGAAAGCCTATGCTATTTTCTCTCACATAAACTAACAACACTATCCCATCACACTGCAGAATGGGTCAAAGAAAAAGGGCTCTGTGTTTATACTTCACCAACACTTTGTGTTTCTTGGCCAAGTATGGCAAGAAACTTTAAGTGGGTCCCCCAGGCCCCACGCCATCTTTAGAAAGAAAAATAAGCCTTCAGAGATTGAAAACACACTGTTTTAGGCACTAAAAAACCTATGAAATGTCAACTATTCTTTCAGGCACTATCTCTGAAAAGAAATTGATCACCCCAGCCTCATTCTTCCAGCTCTGATTTAAATTATGAAACACAGGAATTGCTTTGATATGATAGTGTATTCTACCTAGCGTATAAAATCCTTGGAGATATTTTAAGAGTATTTTTACATACTAATATTTGTGTGTACATATTTTGCTCTACTACAACTGTGATACCTGCTCATCAAAATGGCTTAAAGCAATATGCTCCTTCAGGGAAAAGAAATTTTATAAGGTCTCTRGGTTTACTTCCATGAAGTGTAAAAGAATATGCCTTGTTTTATGGTGTAAACTTCATCAATGATCTGTTCTGTAGAGGAGTTCCCAATCCTTTTCCAAGTGGTCAGGTATTCCCTGTGTGTAAACCTTCACTTATTTCTGACAATGCCAGCAGTGTTGTCAAGGTTTAAACAACAACAAAGCCTGAGCTGCTTTGAGGATTGACCTTCCAMTGGCAGGAGGGGAGAGGCTGGTCTGGCTCCCATCTGATCATCTTTGAAACCCTACAACAAAAATTCTGCTGTAAATAGCAAGGATGCTAAAATGCCAGAGCATGAACCAGACTTTAAAAAGGGGAGGGGTGGGAAGGGAAGGTTTGGTTTCAAGCGAGAATTAAAATTTATTTTATAATCAGGGCTACTTCATTTATAGCATGAAAACACAGCTGACATCTTGCAGCACCAGTTGTGCTAATTTAGACAGCATTGATTCCAGTCTCCAGAGTAAGCTCATAGTGACATTGTCCCAGAAGGAGTAAGAGGAATTCAGCCGGGAAGGGGAATCACTTACTGAAGACTTTGACAAGGTGGAAGTTATTTTCCTGTCACACTGACTTTGCTCTTGAACGTGTATCTCAGTGGCTGTGCTAAATCTTCCTGTGTTTTTTTTTTTTCTTATTTTGGCCCCTCTCTGATTATTTTTATGCAGAAACTATAGTGACTGCTGTAAAATCGAATGAGTTTTGAATGCTTTTTCGTGAATYATATTAAATACACTTAATGTTCCTGTGGGTTTTGCTTCCCTGAAGAGTTTTAGTGTGTCCCAGGGATCTGTTTCTCCCCACCCCTCTGAGGGTTTGTCCCATCAGGAGGGGAGGGAAGGACCTGCTGCCCTCTGGCCTTCACTGTCCCCTAMAGCCACGTGAACTCTGAGCTGTGCCCAGCTCCCATTTCCCCCAGCAGGGTCAGAACAGTGGGAGATTCCCACTCATGTGACGACAAAGACTAAAATCTGTGTAGTCCATGTTGTGCATAGGAATGAGGCTGAAGCAGAGTGTTCCAGCGCAGGCACAAGTTGCTCGTGAATTTACGTGAACTCAATCCACTGTTTCATCAGAATGTGATAAGATGCTGGAGAGTGATGGTAGCTGCTTTGAGGCATTATTTCTCTTCAAACAGCAAAAAAAAAAAAAAAAAAAAAAATGTTTTCCAGGGTAGCTTATTTCCTTCAGCACTTTTTCTGAAGTTCATGTGTTTCCATAGGCTTCTCTCTCCTGACCAGCTTTTAGCCTTTTGGATCATATTATACCTGTTAGCACACGTGGATTAGCTGAGTGCTGAAATCACACTTTGAGGGTTTGGCTTCTTTCTGAAAGCCTTGAAAAGCTGTAGCTGTAAGAGGGTTTTATGTGCTGGGGTTAAAATCATCCTGYATGCATAACTAACACGAAACTTAATTATCACCTGGGTCCTGTTTAATTTAGTTTGAGCTTTATGGCAGGGCACAACCATATYTTTTTTTTCCACTGGAACTTGTCCCTAAAAGGCACCTTTCTGGAACATCCTCTTTCTCTTTTGCTTTATCCTTTGTGAAAAATATACCTGTGCAAAAAAACTCTTTAATGCACTTCTGTGAGGGATGTGCATGAAAGTTAAATTTCCAAATATTTCAGAATAGGCACCAAAATTATTCTTGAGATTTTCATTTTGCTCTAATACAGAAGTTAAATTTTACACATGCATTTTATATCCACAAACACATGAAGAAAAGTTCACTTTGCCCCAGGAAATAGAAAATCTGGGTTGTTTTTTTTTTTGGGTTTTTTTTTTTAGGATCATCAGATGACTAAATCTTTCTGGTGAGAGATTAATTTCTTCTGCATTGTGCTGTGTGCAGTGCTTATTGTGGAGAATTTATAAGAGTTGATATTTTAGTTGACTGACAAGTCTCTCGATGTATTTAACAACTTTAATTATACTTGTCATTTTCAAAATGAGTGAAGAAATGTACAAAACCAACAGAAATATGTCAGTTGGTTATTAGTTACAGCAAAGTCTCTCTTTTATCTCTCTTCTCTCGGGTGGAAACCATCCTTTCTATTAAATAGGGAGTCAGTTCAAAAACTTGAGACCCATCACTGTCTTCAGGGTTTTTAATTACTCCTCTGCCTTTTTCTCTTTCTTTCGGATTGTCGCTTTCRGATTAGATGACTTCTGTGTTTTCAGATTTCCTCCTTGCCTTGCTGTCAGCACATAGTGTCTTTCCTTTATCATGTTGTGCAATTCAGATCCCTGGTTGTCTCGTTTTGGTGCCATACTTGCTCGCAAACGTGTCCTTTTGTGAGGGGGAATGTGCCTTGTCATCACGAGAAAAGGAAGGGAGAAACGAGCAAGGAATTGAAGTAGAGCAACTGTGCAAGAACTGCTGGGTGGGGTTTTTTGCCACCTAAAAAATGTCCCCTAGGCCCCACTAGCACTTGTTAAAGTGATTATCTTGCTATTTTATAAATTAACTTCCCCTAAAAGCTGCATTTTCCTTTCCCTTCTATTTGTGGCTCCGTCTTTCTTGCGTGTGCAGGTTCTTTGTGTTGTCACTCCTCTATTTCACTGAAAGGTTTCCGTGAAATGTAGATGTCTTAAAGGGTTTCCTTTTGGCCTGGCATGGTGCTTGGAGGTTCCTTCTGTGAGCACTGGAGGTTTGGATCTCATATCAAAGGGTTTAAAGCTAATGATTTTAAGTATGGTTGAATTTTATTGCTCCTCTGGTGGGCTAAAACCTTCAGCAACTCTTTGACCTCTTCCCAGTCAATCCAATTCCATCTAATACTCTGTGACTAATATGGTGGATATTTAATCTACTTTGCTGCTGAAATTACTTTTAGAGTCACTTTTTTCCTTAAATCTTCCTCTTTAGAGAAATTGCTGATCGTAAGCTCTAAATATGTTGCACACTACCACATAGGGTTTTTTTTAAGAAAAAGCTTTTCTTTTAGTAAAAGAAAATTAAGAGGTGTAATTTCTTCTTGTAACATAAGTGAAATGAGGGGATATAATTATATTATGAAAGTAAAAACCAGGTTAAAATGAAAAATTGACAGAATCTTCCCTGATGATGCTGGTAATAGAGATACCATGATGAATAGCCACACCTTAGCCAAATATTTCCTGTAATGTAATTAAGCTTTGAAGAGAAAATTAAAGAAAGCTCCTAAAGACAGTATTTCCACCCTCTAGGCAATGATTAGTTAAAATCTGGAACATGGATATTTTCATGTAAGTAGTAGCAAGAAACTGTGCTAAATTTTYCTTACACCATATTTTTTTCTTCAAAAGTGACCAAACTGAATAGTTGAGGCCACAGTTGAAAATTCAGCAGAGTGCCTGTGATACTTGGCTGCTTTTCCCTGTTTTCATCTCTTAAGACATCCAGCTTGCAAGGATTCTGCACTGTGCAAACATGAGCAAAAGGGATTTGCTTATCTGATTTATGTGAGGACCCACCAAATTGGGTCATGGATAACGATCTCTACATCCACAATCCTGTGCCTTATAATTTAGTCATGGGCATAGGCACACCGAATCCAGTGGGCTTGAGTAATTTGAATTTAATGGAATTATTTATACGCCTGAAATTAGGCATTTAGGCAAGTTTTTGCAGGATTGTGGCATTAACCTTTTCCATATGTAACCTCTTTAAATAAGTGTACCATCGCATCAGATGAAGCAATACAGAGTTTCAGTCTCAACTTTTTGTCTGAATCCAGAGCAGGCTGATTTAATAACAAGGACAATATGAAATGAGATTTCTGGTCACAGCCTAACTGCCAAGAAAGATGGACTTGCTGTATGTGAAAGCTGAGGCTTCCTCTGCAGGGAGGGAATGGAAAGAAGAATCTGAATTTTCTTACCTGCTCATAACACCGAGAATATTATTGGTGCAGTACATCCCTGCTAAATTAAGGGTGGAAGTGAGAACAAATCTTTGAAGTGTTCAAAGAATGAATCTTAAAGCAACCTGAGAATAGGAACAATGGTAGAAASAGAGAAGATGAACCCTCAAACCAGATAGTTCTTACTGGGGGTTGATTAGCCAGTGAAAAGGAAATGTGTGGTCTGCAGGAGCTTGGAATTAGACTTCAGGGAAACTGATCTGGCTCAGTTTTCCTGAAAAGTTATGTCAAGGGATGAGATGCATTAAAGCGACAGCAATGGGAAGGATTGTGCTCTACTACTCTTGCAAGTAAGTGAAGGACTTCACTCTTGAGAGCTGCCCATATGGCAAATTTCACATGCGCTAAAATTAAGAGAGGGGTGAGGTGACCCAGCCCACATGTAACAAACATCCGTCCCGCTTTGCATGGAAGTGTGTGCCGAGGGAGTTGGCGGAGAGCCTGGGGCKTTCTGTGATGCAGCCTCGCTTGAACAGGGACCCTGGTTCACAGGAGCAGGAGGCAGGCCTGGGGTGCCTTTAGAACATTTTGGAAATACCTGGGATCTGTGGGTTTCCTGGWGAAAAACTCCCAGTAAGAGCATTTAGCTGCTGACGTGAGTACTGACTGCTACTGGAGAGCATAAAGGGATGGTTGGTGTTGGGATGGACACCATGGGATTATTGTGTGGGTCCTACTGGATGATCTGCCCTGCAGACCGCTGCTACTAAAGGCATAATTCTGTTCTCTCTGTAGAATCAGGGAATTRTAGAATGCTTTGGGTTGGAARGAACCTTAAAGGTCATCCCCTCCCAGCCCTGCCATGGCCAGGGGCACCTTCCACTACACCAGGTTGCTCCAAGACATACMCAACCTGTCCTTGGACACTTCTGGGGATGGGGCATCCACCACTTGTTWAAGACATTGGTATTTGGAGAGAGTTCAGCTCTCAAGATGCTGTAGAAATGCAGGGTTACTTTCTCACCTTTTTTACATATGGTTGATGCCTTGGGCATAAATTGCATATAAAAAAGCAAAAATACGTAGCTATGTTTATACTCCTCCTCTTTTTGTCTGATGAATAGAGCTGTAATTGAGGGAACGCAAGTGATGTATTAAATTTCTTGAACACATGGATAAAATAAGCCAATGTGAAAACCGCCATGTGCAGTTAATTTATAGACAAATATATTTGGAGCAGGTACAAACAAAGGTGTAAAGTACTATGTTTTAACAGATTTTCATGCCATATGCATTTGCTTTTACTGCCTGAAGGAAAAAAAAAGATTGAACTAGATAGCTTAAAAAAAAAAGTTAAAATACCTTTTGAAAATTAACTATTTTACATTACAGGAACATTACTCTTCATTGCTTATTAGTATGTTTACAGCTTTAACTATTTAAGATTATTTCAATGAATTAATGGCTTTTTCTTGGCCACTTATTCCRTTTAAGAAAGCAAATTCAGAACAAAAAACCCCTGAACTTTGACATTCTTTCTTGTATTTATTGCATATGTTTGGAAATTACCTAATTTTAGCAATTCGCATGAAAACAGTGGTCACATCTCGTCATTTGAAATT
Organism: Malurus melanocephalus; assembly: GCF_030028575.1. Lineage (NCBI taxonomy): Eukaryota > Metazoa > Chordata > Aves > Passeriformes > Maluridae > Malurus > Malurus melanocephalus. The sequence goes on along the minus strand of NW_026623712.1, from coordinate 84,642 downwards.
AGGTCTGACAGCTCAGAAGTTAAACCAGTTTAGCTTATTTTAACAGCTACACTTCAGTGAGTCTGGGTTATTAAACTCTTTGGGAAGCCTTGCACACTTTATTAGGGAAAGGAAATTTATCCAGTGGAAAGAAGAAAAATATATGTAATTGCCAACATATACATAGTGACTCTGGTAATAAMATCACTTATATAGATTGTTAGTATCCAGTACAGAACTGTGTTTTTGTGTGAAGGGAGTTATATTGGCATGACAAACAGCTTTCCCTAAAACAATCCTCAAGGCAAACAYGAGTGGTTCTTTCGGGAAGCTAAATCCAGTGAAGAGAATTTTATCCAGACAGAAATCATCTTGCTCACCAGATATATAATGGTTCTACCTCAAAGTCAGGCTATCTCAGATTTTTTGTACGATCTCTTTAGATTAGGGGGTTTTCTAGATCTCTTCCTACAGGTTTTCCAAACTTTRACTATTTCTTTTAAAAATTGTGGGGAAACCATCTCAGTTTTCTGTGTCAAATAATTTGTTAATGGCTAAACAATATTGCTACATATATTGCTTGTTCTCCCTCCTTAACTTTTCATTCCTGTTTATACATCCAAGTGTCACAAGCAAATTTTAGTCCCAGCTGGTGATCCACCATATTCTTATCTGCTCTGAATATTTGTGAATATAGCCCTGTTCTATTTCCTTCTGATTTGTTGATTGTGTACACTCTGCAGCAGTGGATCAAGACAAGCTGTGTAAGGCACATCTTCACAGAAATGCTGGTTTTTGACTGATTCCCCATTAACAACATGTTGAGAGCCATCACCCAATTTTTAATCCCTTGAACATATGCACAATTGGTTATAATAAAAATATCATGTAGTACTGATTGTGCCTGTGCATTATCAACAAAACTCAAAGCCCAAAATATCTCTGTCAAAACCATTTGCCAAGGCTTATTTGCAGTATGTTTGCTGGCTAGCATAAGGCCAGCACCCTTGCCCTGAAGGAAGGGTTTTAAGGGCTGGTAAAATATTTCAAACTGACAATAGCTGCTAATATTGGCTGGTAGAAGATAAGTAAGAGCATATTTTGCTGTATTTCATAGTTTAGGTAAATACCAAGGTTTCAATAAACATTCAAACAGATGCTTAGTTGTCTTCATTATCCCTGATAGTGGAAAAGAAAATGATAAACATTTGGAAAAAGCTGCCTCATAATGTGTGGCCTATGAGAGAGGTAAGCGGARTGGTCAGAATATTCGCTGCACATATATATTTGGAAAAGAAACMGAATAGTGAAACTGTGCCTTACCTCAGAAGCATTTTCACAAGTCCCATGTTTGGTTTAAAAATGAGGGATCAAATTTGTGAAAATGCAATCAATCATTTCTCCTGTTTGGCAGATAAAAAGACAATTGTCAAACTTAAAAGATGACTCCTGGATGTTTGCATTGATGGGAATTTCTCTTCAAAGCAATTTAAAAAGATTGCTTGAGAAAACCTGATGTAATTAGGTTTACAGCATTCTTCCAGGTTTACCATAGACCTTTTGCTTGGAAAAATAAGTTGACACAGGTTTCCTCATCCCAGGCTTCCAATGTAAGAAGCTTTTTATCACAGCTGTTATCACTTGGTTCTCTTCTCCATTTGTACATCCAGGAAAGATTTAGATGGCAACTTCCTTAATAAAGTTGGGATTTTAGAATCCTTGTAAATAATCTCTGTGCTAGTGAGAGTGAGAGAATGGCAATTAAAAAAAAATAAAAAAAGGTAAAGTGGTTTTGAGTGCCAAATTATTCCCTCCTGAGCCTGATCAAATGCCCAGTTTAACCAGAGCAAACATGCATTGACTTTGGTAGGCAAAGGAATAGGCTCTGTAATTCAGGTTTTTCCTCTTGGTCTATGCTGTTTATTTTATCAGGCTGCTGCCAGAGTGACCTTGAGAATGACCTAAAGAAAAAGTCAAATTACGCTTCTGACTTTTCTCTAATTTTGTTTTTAGGCAAGATAAGAGACTCAGTAATGAGCTGGGGGAGGAAAAAAAACCACATGGAATGGTCTCCTCCTCCCAAAATGGGGAAAGAAAGAATGGTTTTAAGAATCAAAATCACAATAATATTTTCCCCAGGAGACAGGGTTGTTTTTTCCCTTACACAGATGTAAATCAGAAATGGCATGTTGAACCATTTTGGGTTATAGCTGTAGGGAAGATGCAATAGCTTTGAATTCACCTTTGCATGGAGTGAGGGCCACATGATTCTTTGTCATTTTTTTAGAATATATTTCATCAGAGAATTTTTCACYGAGTCAGACCTGATGGGTGCTGGTGAGACCTCATGTGAGAGTCCAGGACAGTTTTGAAGGGTCTGATACCCCACTGTCGGGCAGTTTTGAGATAAATACTGATCCTCAGCTCTTTATTTTCTCAGGTTCATACACATGGAGTGGAATTTGTCTTCTTGCCTTGTTGATCCACAAAGGACTAGAGCTAAGCAGCATGGAAAGTGTAAGAAAAAGTCAGGATTAAACAGTAATCCATATTGTAGAAGTAGCTACRTGTTAATGGTACATGCAATAACTAAAACTGCACCAGGGAGATTAAATTTCAAGTCTGCTGAAGGCCTCCACAATCTGGGCAATCTGTTAAAGGACTGTACATAATGAATGTTGTACTTCTTTGTAGCTGAATGCTTAAAACTCATTTTCACTCTCTGTTCTCTCAAACTGAGGTTGTCAAATTGGTGCCAAGTAAGACAAGTTTATAATATATATTATGTACCTTGGAAGTTGGTGGAGGCTAGTTCCACTCAATTTAACCGTGTTGCTTTTGAGGACAATTTGTTCTGACCCAGAGTGTGAAGCTTGTATATGAATCAGCTGTTTTACATATGTCACCAAAAGAACTTGTATGAATGATTTTCTTCTATTAATTCAAGCAAGTCTGAGGGGGGTGGGAGAACATGGTTTACACARAACCAGTTAATGAGAATGTGTTCACCTACTGGTTGATTTCCCTTCTCCAATTCAGCTGAAGAAAGATCTTACATTTAAATTACTCTGCTTGGRCTCAGGAGAGGTGGGATCCATGCTAGTGGTTACTTTTCAGCCTTGTTGTAAGACTTTGGGATAACTCCCCTCTCTGTCCTGTGCCTTTTTTTTTTTTTGTCTGCTGTGTAAAATGTGGAAAACTGTAATCATCKGTCCATTATTTTTTAAATATTGGAGCTACAAACCCAAGAAAGCTTGTGGTATTAACAAAGCAGAATGAGATCTGCATGCTGAATAATAACACATCTGAGAAAACTGTCGCCTTCTATTTCAAAGATGCACTTTGATTTGTTGTTGAGGTATAATTTGGCCTGTGCAGGTGTATCCAGCAGTTTTAATTTGACCTGTGCAAATGAACTATGTAGATTTTATTGATAAGAGCCCTGAAACTCATGTGGCCATGTGAATCACATGACATTCTTGTCCCTGACTGTGTAAGCCAACTCTTAAATTTCAAGGACAGATGTTCTAATTTTCATAGAAAAAGTAGATGATTAAGAGAACTTTAAACAGTTATGGTTCTTTCTGGTGGATTTTCTGTGAGAATACTCATAAGTTAATGAGTAAGGATGTATTAATTTCATTTCTTTTGTGCAAAGCAGCTCTACRTAATTTTATTTGACAGCTGTGAGGTTGGTACTGCTTTGGTTTATCTGAAAGCTTTGGTGCTCTGGAAAGATATTTAAATACTTAGAGACAGAACAAAATGCTGGCTGCCAAAGGAGGGGACCCCATATTCTATTTCTTAATTTGGGCATCAGGGGTGTTCTATAAATGAATAAAATCAATGTTCATTAAGACATCATACTCACACAGGTAATGATTAGATTAAAATGCAAAACCAAACTTGTGTAACTTTACTACACAAGATCTACCTGTGAAGTGCTCGGTATGTCTGCTATTAGAGAGGAAACATCCAATCCATCTAAAAGCAATAAAACAATAAAAAGCCATTATCTGTGTTTTGTGACCTCTCAGGCACAATTAGATGCTGTCTGAGAGTCACCTGTGCAGTGCTATAAGGAGCTGTGTTGCAGGGAATACAAACACAGACCACTCAGGGTGGTGATGAATAGTTATGCCAATTGYGGTTGCACTCTGGTTTTCTGTTACATATCCTCTAAGGTACAGCAAAAAGAAATTTGCCATTTTAATGAATCTTTCTGGTGTGTAGAGAAAGACAGCATAGTCAAGCATAGGTCATCTATAGCCCTTAGTATCAGCTGTAGCATACATGCCATTATATCATAATACCATTTTATCCCTCATGATCTTTGATCAGTGCTAATGATCAAAGTTTGCATAGCAGCCAAGAGAATCATGAGACAGTAGATATTTATAGCTTATGGCCAATTCTGATTACTCTATAGCAGCTTTCCCAGTGTTCTGTAGTTTGATTGATGTCATTGGCATGCTCCAGCATTCAGAATATATCAAATAAATTTGCTATGCTTTGAACATGAAAGGGAAGTAAAACACTGATAATTTAAGAAACCAGAAAAGTAGGGAAGATAGGAGATACACATTGCTGCATGTCCTTTGGCAACACAATGCTTTCAGCGGTACCATGCATGCAAATTGCCAGGCATCCTCTCTGAGGCGAGGCTTTACTTCCACGGTGAGAGCCTTGCTATTCAAAGGGGCTGGTAAATGAAATCTGAACTGCATATGCTGCAATGGAGAGGAGGACAGGAGCAGGAGACAGCTGTTTGGGGTGACTGCTTTACAAGCAGAAGCCTTTCAGTTCCATCAATCAGACAGTGTGAAAGGCCCAAATCCACAGACACCAGCATCCCACCCCCTTTGATCCCGATCCTAATAGCGTGCCAGTCACCGATGGAAATGCATTACAAAGCGAGAATGGTCCATTTTCTTCCTCCTTTTGCTGAGAGTCTGTATTTATCAGATTTAACTAGTTAATGATTCTGCCCTCTCTCTCCTGCGTGCCGCGAGGAATCGCTGCAGAGGTGGCGGTTGTTTATCGTCGCTGGGCAGAGGAAGCCTCAGCAATCCCTGGGATCAGAGGGAGGTGTTTGGCTGAGTCCTGCAAAGGGTTAAACATGGGCTCACTTCAAAATCAATGGCCAAATTATATCAACATTTTCCTCATGGAGACAGTATTTGGTTGAGCCCTGTGAGGCCGTGCCATGGGGGTGGGCAGCATTGATTCCCACAGTGACAGTGAACTCGTGGTGGCCTCACGCCGAGCCTGCAACTCTGGTTTTTAGGAAATGTGTGTTCTGTGCCTGCCTCTGCCACAGCCTTTGTGCCTCTGTCAGTGCTGTCTGCCAACAACAAAGCCAAGGCTGCCCACCAAATGAGATTTTTCCTACCTGTGAGGCTGCAAGCACAGCTGCAGCGTGTCCTTGAGCTCGTGTGGCACCTTGTCTGCCCAAATACATCAGCCATATCACCAGGTATGAAATAGCTGGGAAGATGCTGAGCTGGGCAGACTGTGCAGGAGATAAAGCATGCCCTGTTCACAGGGGAGGCGCCATGAAGATGCTCTCAGATAGTCTTAGGCCTCAGATTGTTGTGGTGTAAGCTTCCATCTGTGAAATGGGCTTTACAAAATATTCCTTTGTCTGTCATGCCTATATAAGCTGGTTTTGGGTATCTGGTACCTAGCCCAAGGGCTCCCATACCAAGCCCTACAATAATGAAAATAATACTTCTGTATAGAGGGCTTGTGGAACCTGTCCCTTCATCTGTAAAAGTCACTGTATCATTTTTTCYACTGTGAAGCACCTTATTATCTGGCTTTCTTACTGATTTGCAAACAGAAACGTTTGCAGGGTAATAAAGAAATGGGCAGCACACTTGGGTGATCTTTTGCTTTTTTTTTTCTTCTTTAAAAGCAATTTTCTTGGTAGTGAGTACGATAACAACAGAGTTAAGCTATGTCATTAATTTCCATAGATGGTAGATGGAGAATGTTAAATTCTAGGCACCTGAGTGAATCATCAAACTCTTCTACCACATAATGACTCTAAATAATCATATTCATCATAATTAGTACCGTTAATAATGTTAAAAATAAACACTTGTACCTCAGACCATTAGTAACAGTAATCTTGTCATCGTCCATGAAAATTGCTAGGCCCRGTTATTTTTCACAGTGGGGCGCAGATATATGAGGTATATAATTAAAATATTAATTACATATTTGATAGAGCTTCGACTATCATTATTGTATTACCAATGGTCTCATTATTATACTTCCAATATGTTACTTTGTATATATTGTGTTTAATAACGTGTTAAAAAGTGGCTTTGGGTTTCCAAGATCAATATRTGTTAGAAAGAAAAATGTACATGAATCCGGAGGTACAGAAGAAATGGGATTCAAACTGTGGTTAAATGAATTTCTGTCATTCAACCCTGTACTAAGAGGTGACACAAAGCTGACACAAAGCTAATCCTAGTCATAAATCCCTAAAATAGAATTTAAGTGATACTTAGGTGATATTTAACGGTTATTTTTACCTGAGTAGATTAAATTAAAAGAGTACTAGTTAGCTGAATGGGAGAGATGAGCTTTAGAAAAGAACAATGTGTTCCAAAGTTTTTTGGTCTTTTAGGTACAAGTTTTTTTCTGTCAGCCYAAACAGGAGCTCTTCTAATGTACGTAGGGGCGAGCAGTGTTTTTGCATGTTAAACTGAGTTAGTGTGAGCAAGGGTCAGGTGTAATTTCAGGATAAATAAAAGTGACATACCACAGCTTATTAAAAGTCATGATGCATTAAAGTTTGCAAAATCTTTTGTCAGGAGGGTGTTTTGGTTTTGTTTGTTTCTGTCATGGTTAATTGCCCATTTACTCCTTGCCTGTCTGTTATACAAGTTTTGCACGTTTAAATTTGTTGCCATTATTTGAGAATAGTGTCATCRTTTTCCTGTAGTAAGCTGCTGTTTCCATCTGTTTCAGAACAGGACAAATTTGCTCTGRAAGTAAATGCTCTAGAACTAAAACACCGACCCCACTCTGATATCTGTATCCTTACGGATAGATATCAGGATTTTGAGGAGTTCTTTAGGATGCTGGTTGTGCTCTTTGCTCCTGTTGCGTTGCTTTRCAACCTTTAGTTGATTTTATGGTATCTTTCAGCAACAGAAAATCATTGGAGATGATTTTAATATGAGAATGCACCAGAATTCATTTTTCCTCTTTTAAAAGGTGCTTTTGCAAARTTTTCAATATTTCTTTTAACTGTTGCATTTAAACAGTGTCAAAAGTTTCCAGTCAGGCTTTTTTCTTTTTTTTTCTTTTTTTTGTAATTTCTTGAAGAACTTTTAATGTGCTTTTATTCCAAAACACCTCCACACCTTCTGAAGCTTAAAAGAAAATTACATAATGAGTTTACAAAACTTTCATTTAGAAAATAATAAAAACACCAGACCCCAACCTCCAGTCTGGGTTATGTCTTTGGAGGATGGGGGAAGATGTTTTCTAAATATGAAATTGTTTTGGATGGATAAAAGAGGGTTCTCMATAATTCCTGTCCATATTAAGGAACTCATTCCAGTGGTGGGATAGGAAGAGTGACAGTGTCATTTTCCTGGGAGCAGCTGATGGCTGTRCACACCAGGCATTTTCATTTGCTTATTCATAAACTGGAATGAAGGACAACCCAAAGATCCCAGACTTGTTTTCCAGCYGATGTTAGAGGGCATGGCTGCCACTCTAACACTGATTTCAGCTTTGACTCCTGTTATTCTGGTGACTGARCACAATTTGTGGGGTGTGACCCCCTTCTTGCTGTGCTGCAGAGCACTGAGGCCCCCACACAGGAAAGTCCAGTTTTGCCATGAAGGGGTGGGGTTCAGGCAGCCAGTTTAATCTCCCACTCTTTAAAGGTAAAACATGATGGAACTTTTTGCTCTCCTTCTCCTGGATAGTCAGGTTTCCTGCTCGGGCCCCTCTAATATACAGCTTTCCACACACTGTAAGTAATTTCTTTCAGRAGTAAGCAGCAATAATAAAACCTTATCATCTGCTCCACACCAGATATTATGAGTTCTGGTTGTAAATAAAACCTTATCACCTGCTTTAAACCCAAGAACAGAAGCAGTGATCAAACTAGGATTTCATTTTTTGGTTTGACCCACTTTACTGGCTTTATTTAGTGAGACAGGCTAAAGCTACTTTCCCCCTCAACACATCTGATATTTCACAAGGTTTTGGGAAGAGGATGCTTTGAGTTATAAATTAATTTAGAGGACTCCTTTTAGTAATGTGGGCTATCTCCTCTGGTAAACCATTAGCCAAATTATAGTCAGTGTGGGGCAGTCAGATGAGGACAGTCAATACAAAAAGCTGGGTGCCTGACTGTCCAGAAAGCAATGAAATTCTTTCAGCAGATTGGGAAAATTAATAAAACTTGCCAGAATTCTATTTTGGGTGCTTTCTGCACTATATATTACTCTCTCGCTGCCTCATGGATTTTTTCATATTGTTGAGACTCTTAATAATTTTTACGTTTACCCAGAGCTACTCAAGTATGACATCCAGTGGCAGGGTTTCAAAGTTGAGGACACGARAAATTTTGTCATCAAATGGAATTTTCCTCGTGGAAATGAGATGTTTRTTCTCAGTAAATTGAAGATAATCTCTTCCAGATTTCAGAGCTGTCATGACTGAAGGCCTGGACTTTGGAGGAGGCTGATGAACCTAATAAAACCTCTATGAAAAATTCAACTCTTCATTAGATCCTCCTTGTCACTAAGGCTTATTAGAGCCGCTTATTTGGGATTAGCACAGAAGACAGAATGTGTTTAATATGTTATTAAACTATTTRGACTTAATTTTGTCCCTGTTTGTGGTGCTGAGTCTATCAGGGAAAAACTTGAGTTGCTCTGTATGTACATGATTTTGTTTTGCTTAAAGAAGTTTGGTATCAGATTTCTGTTATGATGTCTAAGGCATAATTTGGGATTTTAAAATTTAATGTATAGATTATTAGATAATTCCCATCTTCCCAGAAAAGAAACGAAAYTTCATTTTACTGCATCCCTTGATACTCTGAAGTGTAGCTGCTTAATACAGGAGTTGAATCACTTATGGATTCCTCACAAATGGCATTGTGGTAATGTGTAAGAATAGCAACAGCATATATTAAAACATCTTTATAATCAGAATAATAATGAAGAGCCTGTAGATATGAGAATCCCAAAGTTTTCCCAGTGCTTTAATAAGTACTGAGCTACCGTTACAATTCCTGAATTATTCAGGGCTGTAATTTGGAGTCACAAGGCTTTAGTATGCTGTAGATGTAGCGCTCAGGCTTCCAGGGTCATGGTAGATATTAAAAATTGTTATGGAGAGATCTAGATTGCTAATCACACAATGGCAGAAATGTTGTGGAGTGCCCTAGAATTACAAATAATTTAACAGGATCCAACTGGTGCTAAATCCCCTCTCTCCCGTTGCCCAAAACACAGGATGTACGGCAACGCTTCTGTGACAATAAAGGGGTGCAAAATGTCCTCAAGTGTACRTCTGAAGAATCCTATGAGCAAAGGAATAAGAGCAGAGCATATACAGAAAAAAGTCTCCTCATGGACTGGAATGACAGTAACTAACCACTACACTGAGATTATAATTATAATTTTGTCACAAGAGTATGGAAGTCAAGGTTTCAGAAGGAAAAAAAATCTATTTACAGGAAAATATTATGCTTTTCATTTGATAGAAAAAGTAATTATTGCAAAGGGACCCATGGAAGATCTTGAAGACAGTCACCCTCCTTTTAATAAGTGCTTGTGGCAGCTAAGTGGGGATCAGGAGTATTCTTTATCAGGTTTGCATTCAAGTAGTACTAAATATATGCAGGTAGGAATTAAATAGTATCTGAGTTTAATTAAAATTATAAAAAAAAAAGAGGGAGAAGAATGGTTGGTAGACTGCTCGACTGCATTTTAACCAGTAACCTCAGACCCTAATTAGAAATGCTTTTCATATCTCCTCCATGCAAGGGCTTAATCTGACGTGAGTCTGTGAGCGAGGGCTTGGGGGACCAGTGTTAATTCTGCATTCGATCTTGGTTTGTATGGAGGCAGGCAATGCTGATTGACCGAGTTGCAGCACAGATCCCATGACCTTGCTGGGATTTTCATGTGAGGTGTTAATTGAGAGGGTGGGTTAATCTTTGAGCATCATTGTCCCCGAGCTGAGGACAAAGTTTGTGCTCTCTGTTTCCTTACTCAACAGTATATTTGATCTCTACCTCCTCCCCTTTATGACAGTTTAGCAAGCCTGCAGAAAATTCACTCTTGATAAATTTATTGGTGGGGGATTATCTCTTGCAGATTTTGTTTGATTTTTTATGATCTAGTTGTGGAGAAAGAGTGGTTAACTGGGCTGAAAACCAAAAAACCAAAATATCCTTCTCCTCGCTGTCCCCCACARCCCACTCCAATGAGACTATCATAGCGGGTGGGGGGAGTGACATCTTGAGATTAATTATACTAAAGAAAACTACAAGGCATGATTTCAAAGTTATTTCATCAGAGTGCTGGGAAAATACAAGCTCTTTTTATTCCTCCTGAGTAGAAAGCCTAAAATAATTACAAAAACAAAGAGATATTACAGGGACAGAGCTTTTATAATAATATACAGGTTAGAGTTTTCATACTGGATTTGTGYAATGCAAGAAAAGACAACCCTGCCGTTCTGCTTTTTTTATAAATAATGAATGGCTTTTTTTTTATTCATGTTTTGTTTTACAGGCCTGTCATTTTCAATGTAAGGGGGAAATTTTTACTCTGGGCAGGACTAATGTGCACGGGTTGACCTTAAATATGACTCCCAGGGAGCAGGATGGAAGTTAAAAATGGCAGAAGCAATAGAGCTGTGAAACAAGAGTYATAAAAAAGCATGAATGATATCTGTCCTTGACATGCAAAGAATTTATCTTGTTTTATTGTAAAGTACAGGCAACTTGTGCAAGGCCCAGCAGGGAGCTCTGTGCCCTCTGCAAGCCCCAGAAGTCGTGGTGTGGATGGGAAGGAGATTGTCCTGCSATGGTGGGATGGTGTTGGTTCATTGAGGATATAGAATGGTTGCATGGCTGTGGAATACATCCAGCAAAATAAAGCAGCCATGGCTTTCACATGCCTGATTCAGTGGTTGTATGACCTTTATGAGAATATTTTCATCTGAGTGGTGCTGCTACCTATGGCAGAACGATTCCAGAGTTTTATGGCAGGGTGGGATGTTCCTGTGCAGCGCCATAAGAGAAAGCGTGATGCTTTGATGCCACTGCAAACCTGACCTCTCCACTTCCAAGTTTTCCTAAATAGTTCTGAGGTAAAAATCACAATCCTTAGGTAATTGCCCTCTGAAGGGACATTGGGATATTTTTTTTTCCCCTCTTCAAGAAATGGTGCATTACTGGAGAGTAACTTAAATCAGCAAGAATTTAATAGCTTCCTTGGCTGGGTGAAAAGCTACAGGTCAGCCCTTGGATTTATATCCCTCTGTAGGTTCCAGTGGCAGAGAGTTTCTCGTAGCAGTAGTCAGCAGTCTTCTAGGGCTGTTACACCAGATTGTATTTTTCATTTTTAAAGTTTAAGAATATTGATAGAAACTCAGTGGGAGCTAGGAAATGCTGGCGTTCACTCCGACGTCTATATCTTGCTTTGAAGAGAGGCACTGGAGCCCAAGCTCGGGATTCACTGGGAGCACTGGTGCTCCAGCCTTCCCTCGAGATGCTCTGACTCCACCATCCCACCCTTGCCCCGACCATGCTAATGCTATTAAAATCCACCCACGTGTTATCTGTAATTGCTGACCACTATCTTAAGCCACCCTGCAGTCTTTGAGGGAAAATTAATTTTGGAGCTGTGAAAAAGACAGAAATTTTGTTTCGCAAAGGATTTGGAGAGTTCGAAATCTGGCTTCTGTTCATCCTGGAATGAAATGTGACATTTTCAAATTCTTGGCAGAAGAAAAGTCTCAAAAAAAGCTGCCTTTCAGATTGATCAAARTGGTTCATTCTGGGTTGGACTTGCTTGATTTCATAATTTACCAGAAAAAGCCTGAAATAAAAGTCACTTCAAAATGAAAAACCGAAAAGGTCAAAACAAATACCCCCTCCCCAAAAACTCAAGGCAAATTGGCAGGGTTCATAACCCACTTCAGTTTTATTAGTCCACATTCTCCAATTCAAAGAGAGAGTATTGATGTTTTGGKTTTTTTTTSKGGGTTTTGTTTCGTTTTCCCTTGTGTGTTTTTTTTACAGACACCCCTAGATTTTATCCCTCAGYTGCTTATGGAGGAGGCACTAAATTGAAGGTGGCATCTTGGGAACTGTATTTATACCCAGATTCTGATGAATTTAAGTGAAATATGTATTTATGGCCTGATTGTTTGTCTTGAGAGGTGAGAATTATTTCTGGTGTTTGTAGCAAAAGCAACTTCTGGGCTACAGAAATGCAATCTGCTCTTTGTGTTAATCGTAGACAGTTATTGAAAGGGTATCTTTAATCACTAGGGTGATATTAATATTTTAAAGGCTTCACAATAGCAATAGTTATTTTTAATACTATGATTAACTGTCTACATGTAGCTGCATTGTTTTCAATAATTTTGGCTTGGTAGGAAATAACATGTAGACAAGACTTTCTTCACTAGGTTTGATGAAACTATGAGATTCTTAATGACTTCAGATGTTCCCCTAGGTAAGACTCAAGGCTTGTGCCATCTTTCATTAGTAAAAAGGAAAACTGTGAACCATYCTTCCTTCCTGCCCTTGCTGGTGGCTACTCACAGACCCTGTTTATGCTTTGGGGTAATTAGGTGAATATTTGAAGTTGATAGAAGGAGGAATGAGGATGATGAGGAAGAGGTTCTAAGATATTTTCCCTTTCCAAGTGACAAAGTAATTAAAGGAAGAAACCGGCAGCAGTGTGGCATTCCCTGAGGGAAGAGCTGCTTGGTGCTCCAGGCTCTGTGTAGGCCCCTGTGATCTGCTGTGTAATTTTGTGTGGAAAAACAGTTCCCTGCTGCAGCTGGTGAAATGGAGTGATGGAATGACCTGCAGCTTGAGGGGTTTTCTGTGTGAGCTGTGTTTCTGTAAGAGCATTGWAAATTGGCCCTTTCTGTATCCAAACAGAAGAGGGATGTCCATCAACATCTTWATGGGCTGACCACAGCTCTATTAATAGGCAACTATAACTATAATATTAGGAAGATAGTTAATGTTACCCCATGTAATTTTSGGCAAAGTACAGAATGACTCGTGCAGCAGCTGAATTACCGGTTTCATCTTTGGACCTTCAGGCATAATGGTCTTACAGTGGTTGTTTGTTGTTTTCTGTCACTACCTTTAATCTGTTTTTAAAAAATTCCACTGATTCTGTATTTATCGAAACTGCCTCACCTCATTGCTCTGGATGATCTTACCCGTTAAAATATGTCTGGCCCGACATAAGGAAGCGGTCTTCTGGTACGTTCCATCTGTGTGATGTACTTTGTCTGTAAGTAATAACAAAAGGCTTCATTAGAGAGCTAATCAGCTCCCTCACCTTTGAGACCTAAAGTAATCACGTATTTCAGATGCACATCTCTACGAATGAGCCTGGTAATGGTGGATAGGAGGAACTGTCTTTAGGCAAAGGCGGCAGGTGCTGTGCTCGGCTTCCTCCTCGCCGGGCTTTGCCTCTTAATCCYGAGCCCCTCTTTCAATAAAGTTTTACTTTGGCTTCTTGCGGAAAAAAGGTTTCGGAAGCTGGGTAAACAGAGCCTGAGCCTGCACGAAGGGGATTAAGGAGGAGAGGCAAGAGTGGAAGGGAAAATGAGGATATGACAGAGGCCATAGTGAGTTCAAACAAAATTTGGCCTGCAGAAGGCAGAAGAAATCCCACTGGTGACAGGTGCCATCTTGTGGGTCATTCTGCCACTCTGCCTCCTGCCACTTTTTATAACGAGAAGAGATAAAGGAGGACTGGGTTCTTAGAGGCTTCGAATTGGAAAAGTAATTCAAAGGGATGTGAGCATGGTTGGCTTCGGGGTTTGCATGATACTGTAAACATCAATACTTTGCTTGTCAGCACTCTATGCTATTTAAGAATGTTAAAGTCCTCTATGAATAGAGACTATGTGCGTGTCTAGAAACATGTAATCATAAATAGTACGAATGATAATCAAATTATTTTTACTTTATAGTAATGCAAATAAAATATTCATGCATCATGTAGGCCTAGGAAAGGTTACAGCCTGCAAACTGTGCTAATTAAAATATAATAGCACTGAGGAGTATATGTAAGAGTTACTAATGTCCGTATTTTCCCTCTTTCCTTTAAGATCTTATCTTTAATGAATACATAAAAATGCAGTGGTTAGCTGGTAGTTTAGTTCTGTGGGGTTTTTTTTCAGGAATTTTATTTTGAAGGAATGTGCAAAAATAATTGCAGCACCTACTAAGCCAAAATCAAATATACTACGATAAAGTACATATGATTCTTTTTTTAAATGAAAAGCTAGTATTTCAGGCATGATCCTGAATTCCATCAAAAAGCTACAGCATGATTCATTCTTAAAGGTTTCCCAGTTTAAAAGAAAAAAAAAAGGACAGTATTTATGTCAAACACGATGGCATATCTCAGTAGTATTTTTATACCAAATTTGATGGTCAGATTTTTCAGGAAWGGAAGAAGTTAGCATTACAAATTACTAATTTTAAGTACTGTCAGACAAACAACGCAAACTTGGAATTAGCCTTAATTTCCTCTTCCCCTGCTTATACTCATGTCTAAAATAACATTGCTGTTTTGTGGACCTTTATGAAACAAAATTGCGCTGGGGTGAATGAACAGTAAGGAAAGGAAGCTTTAAGCTGAGGTGCACAAAAATTCTAAATATCCCTTATTGTAATTATGCAGTCTTTGTGCCAGAAGCCAAGTAAGGAATATAACGCTGTCTGGGTGGGGAACAGCAGCAGTGCCATCCGAGAGCGCCCATCACAGCTCTAGGTGAGCTCTGYTAAGAATTCGTAAGGAGAAAGCAAATACATGAAAATGTCAAGTAAATTTGACTGATTAATGCATTTGAAAGGARTTCTTCCTTGGCGAGCATTCCGTTGTTATGAGGAATATGACGATCATCGGGTGCATTATTCCGTCCCCACGATTCGCTTGTCCCCGGTTGTGAATCAGTGCATGAGACTTGACTGTCAATGGCGGGAGTCAATGGCCGTATTGTGCATGGGCAGAATTCCCCGCGATGGAAACTGAGCTCAGGCTTCATATTCTTTAATCACCTCAATTTAGGATGTTGCATAAATGTGGCCGTGCTTGAAGCGCTGTGAAACTCTTCTTTGCACGTTAAAAAAAAAATTTAAAAATTATGTATATGTTCAGATGCTTAAGGGCAGTGAAAAACTTTGGGCTGTGCCTTTCGGTTAGTTGTTCGTGAAATTAAAAATTATTTGTAATAAAACTTCTCAGTGGTTAATTATGACATTTTAATGGGGCAAGCTTGAATTCTTTCATGGGGTTATGAAAACAAATTAATGTTAAATATGACATTTTCCTTTGGATTTATGACATATGCCCTAGCCCCTCCCTCACCCCACACAACGTGTACAAAAGGAGGTATTAACAGAAAAACAGAGATGTTGTGTGTTCTGTTATGAACAAGCTTTGTGATCTCATCCCAAGGTTTTATCCAAGCTTGAACCATCTGGCTTTGAGCTGGGGAAAAGCATGTCAAGCTCTCCCCCAGAATTTCAGTGTCAGGGAGAAGGGGCAGAGTGCCTGTGCTTAATGCCAGGCCCCCTTTCCTTCCCTCCACAACCCTGCGAGAAAGACAGGAGTCAGGCATTGAAAAGCATACCAGGCATTTTTAAACACAACCCTGACATTTCCTCAGCATTTCCATAGCTAAGACTTTCCTTTTCCCCATCCCCCTACCCCTCTTTCAATCAAATAAGGCACCCGCTCTCTCATGCCTAGTGCAAAGAAGGGAAGGGAGGAGGGGGGGGAAAAGTTGGCAATTTAATTCAAACAAAAGAAGCTTGAAATCTATAAGCACAGCAACTCCGAGGCTTCTGGCAAATAGAATTCTAATTAGTATGCTGCTATTTTTCTTTTAGACAGATGAGGGATGCCCCCTATTGACTCTAGCAGGCAGGCTGGTTAAAAAAAAAAAAAA